>NW_026061653.1:0-47500 GCF_024217435.2 Syngnathus scovelli
GGATCGGCTGTTTATAAGCACCGCGGAGGTGGTCGCGGCGCCTCATTCGACTTCCAGCGGCCGGCGAGCTCGCGCACCCGCCCGGCACATCCGGGAGGCCGTGCGCACGAGCCAAGTGGCCGAAAATAGCCCCCGCCGAGCGGATCGGCTGTTTATAAGCACCGCGGAGGTGGTCGCGGCGCCTCATTCGACTTCCAGCGGCCGGCGAGCTCGCGCACCCGCCCGGCACATCCGGGAGGCCGTGCGCACGAGCCAAGTGGCCGAAAATAGCCCCCGCCGAGCGGATCGGCTGTTTATAAGCACCGCGGAGGTGGTCGCGGCGCCTCATTCGACTTCCAGCGGCCGGCGAGCTCGCGCACCCGCCCGGCACATCCGGGAGGCCGTGCGCACGAGCCAAGTGGCCGAAAATAGCCCCCGCCGAGCGGATCGGCTGTTTATAAGCACCGCGGAGGTGGTCGCGGCGCCTCATTCGACTTCCAGCGGCCGGCGAGCTCGCGCACCCGCCCGGCACATCCGGGAGGCCGTGCGCACAAGCCAAGTGGCCGAAAATAGCCCCCGCCGAGCGGATCGGCTGTTTATAAGCACCGCGGAGGTGGTCGCGGCGCCTCATTCGACTTCCAGCGGCCGGCGAGCTCGCGCACCCGCCCGGCACATCCGGGAGGGCGTGCGCACGAGCCAAGTGGCCGAAAATAGCCCCCGCCGAGCGGATCGGCTGTTTATAAGCACCGCGGAGGTGGTCGCGGCGCCTCATTCGACTTCCAGCGGCCGGCGAGCTCGCGCACCCGCCCGGCACATCCGGGAGGCCGTGCGCACGAGCCAAGTGGCCGAAAATAGCCCCCGCCGAGCGGATCGGCAGTTTATAAGCACCGCGGAGGTGGTCGCGGCGCCTCATTCGACTTCCAGCGGCCGGCGAGCTCGCGCACCCGCCCGGCACATCCGGGAGGCCGTGCGCACGAGCCAAGTGGCCGAAAATAGCCCCCGCCGAGCGGATCGGCTGTTTATAAGCACCGCGAAGGTGGTCGCGGCGCCTCATTCGACTTCCAGCGGCCGGCAAGCTCGCGCACCCGCCCGGCACATCTGGGAGGCCGTGCGCACGAGCCAAGTGGCCGAAAATAGCCCCCGCCGAGCGGATCGGCTGTTTATAAGCACCGCGGAGGTGGTCGCGGCGCCTCATTCGACTTCCAGCGGCCGGCGAGCTCGCGCACCCGCCCGGCACATCCGGGAGGCCGTGCGCACGAGCCAAGTGGCCGAAAATAGCCCCCGCCGAGCGGATCGGCTGTTTATAAGCACCGCGGAGGTAGTCGCGGCGCCTCATTCGACTTCCAGCGGCCGGCGAGCTCGCGCACCCGCCCGGCACATCCGGGAGGCCGTGCGCACGAGCCAAGTGGCCGAAAATAGCCCCCGCCGAGCGGATCGGCTGTTTATAAGCACCGCGGAGGTGGTCGGGCGCCTCATTCGACTTCCAGCGGCCGGCGAGCTCGCGCACCCGCCCGGCACATCCGGGAGGCCGTGCGCACGAGCCAAGTTGCCGAAAAAAGCCCCCGCCGAGCGGATCGGCTGTTTATAAGCACCGCGGAGGTGGTCGCGGCGCCTCATTCGACTTCCAGCGGCCGGCGAGCTCGCGCACCCGCCCGGCACATCCGGGAGGCCGTGCGCACGAGCCAAGTGGCCGAAAATAGCCCCCGCCGAGCGGATCGGCTGTTTATAAGCACCGCGGAGGTGGTCGCGGCGCCTCATTCGACTTCCAGCGGCCGGCGAGCTCGCGCACCCGCCCGGCACATCCGGGAGGCCGTGCACACGAGCCAAGTGGCCGAAAATAGCCCCCGCCGAGCGGATCGGCTGTTTATAAGCACCGCGGAGGTGGTAGCGGCGCCTCATTCGACTTCCAGCGGCCGGCGAGCTCGCGCACCCGCCCGGCACATCCGGGAGGCCGTGCGCACGAGCCAAGTGGCCGAAACTAGCCCCCGCCGAGCGGATCGGCTGTTTATAAGCACCGCGGAGGTGGTCGCGGCGCCTCATTCGACTTCCAGCGGCCGGCGAGCTCGCGCACCCGCCCGGCACATCCGGGAGGCCGTGCGCACGAGCCAAGTGGTCGAAAATAGCCCCCGCCGAGCGGATCGGCAGTTTATAAGCACCGCGGAGGTGGTCGCGGCGCCTCATTCGACTTCCAGCGGCCGGCGAGCTCGCGCACCCGCCCGGCACATCCGGGAGGCCGTGCACACGAGCCAAGTGGACGAAAATAGCCCCCGCCGAGCGGATCGGCTGTTTGTAAGCACTGCGGAGGTGGTCGCGGCGCCTCATTCGACTTCCAGCGGCCGGCGAGCTCGCGCACCCGCCCGGCAACTCCGGGAGGCCGTGCGCACGAGCCAAGTGGCCGAAAATAGCCCCCGCCGAGCGGATCGGCTGTTTATAAGCACCGCGGAGGTGGTCGCGGCGCCTCATTCGACTTCCAGCGGCCGGCGAGCTCGCGCACCCGCCCGGCACATCCGGGAGGCCGTGCGCACGAGCCAAGTGGCCGAAAATAGCCCCCGCCGAGCGGATCGGCTGTTTATAAGCACCGCGGAGGTGGTCGCGGCGCCTCATTCGACTTCCAGCGGCCGGCGAGCTCGCGCACCCGCTCGGCACATCCGGGAGGCCGTGCGCACGAGCCAATTGGCCGAAAATAGCCCCCGCCGAGCGGATCGGCTGTTTATAAGCACCGCGGAGGTGGTCGCGGCGCCTCATTCGACTTCAAGCGGCCGGCGAGCTCGCGCACCCGCCCGGCACATCCGGGAGGCCGTGCGCACGAGCCAAGTGGCCGAAAATAGCCCCCGCCGAGCGGATCGGCTGTTTATAAGCACCGCGGAGGTGGTAGCGGCGCCTCATTCGACTTCCAGCGGCCGGCGAGCTCGCGCACCCGCCCGGCACATCCGGGAGGCCGTGCGCACGAGCCAAGTGGCCGAAAATAGCCCCCGCCGAGCGGATCGGCTGTTTATAAGCACCGCGGAGGTGGTCGCGGCGCCTCATTCGACTTCCAGCGGCCGGCGAGTTCGCGCACCCGCCCGGCACATCCGGGAGGCCGTGCGCACGAGCCAAGTGGCCGAAAATAGCCCCCGCCGAGCGGATCGGCTGTTTGTAAGCACCGCGGAGGTGGTCGCGGCGCCTCATTCGACTTCCAGCGGCCGGCGAGCTCGCGCACCCGCCCGGCACATCCCGGAGGCCGTGCGCACGAGCCAAGTGGCCGAAAATAGCCCCCGCCGAGCGGATCGGCTGTTTATAAGCACCGCGGAGGTGGTCGCGGCGCCTCATTCGACTTCCAGCGGCCGGCGAGCTCGCGCACCCGCCCGGCACATCCGGGAGGCCGTGCGCACGAGCCAAGTGGCCGAAAATAGCCCCCGCCGAGCGGATCGGCTGTTTATAAGCACCGCGGAGGTGGTCGCGGCGCCTCATTCGACTTCCAGCGGCCGGCGAGCTCGCGCACCCGCCCGGCACATCCGGGAGGCCGTGCGCACGAGCCAAGTGGCCGAAAATAGCCCCCGCCGAGCGGATCGGCTGTTTATAAGCACCGCGGAGGTGGTCGCGGCGCCTCATTCGACTTCCAGCGGCCGGCGAGCTCGCGCACCCGCCCGGCACATCCGGGAACCCGTGCGCACGAGCCAAGTGGCCGAAAATAGCCCCCGCCGAGCGGATCGGCTGTTTATAAGCACCGCGGAGGTGGACGCAGCGCCTCATTCGACTTCCAGCGGCCGGCGAGCTCGCGCACCCGCCCGGCACATCCGGGAGGCCGTGCGCACGAGCCAAGTGGCCGAAAATAGCCCCCGCCGAGCGGATCGGCTGTTTATAAGCACCGCGGAGGTGGTCGCGGCGCCTCATTCGACTTCCGGCGGGCGGCGAGCTCGCGCACCCGCCCGGCACATCCGGGAGGCCGTGCGCACGAGCCAAGTGGCCGGAAATAGCCCCCGCCGAGCGGATCGGCTGTTTATAAGCACCGCGGAGGTGGTCGCGGCGCCTCATTCGACTTCCAGCGGCCGGCGAGCTCGCGCACCCGCCCGGCACATCCGGGAGGCCGTGCGCACGAGCCAAGTGGCCGAAAATAGCCCCCGCCGAGCGGATCGGCTGTTTATAAGCACCGCGGAGGTGGTCGCGGCGCCTCATTCGACTTCCAGCGGCCGGCGAGATCGCGCACCCGCCCGGCACATCCGGGAGGCCGTGCGCACGAGCCAAGTGGCCGAAAATAGCCCCCGCCGAGCGGATCGGCTGTTTATAAGCACCGCGGAGGTGGTCGCGGCGCCTCATTCGACTTCCAGCGGCCGGCGAGCTCGCGCACCCGCCCGGCACATCCGGGAGGCCGTGCGCGCGAGCCAAGTGGCCGAAAATAGCCCCCGCCGAGCGGATCGGCTGTTTATAAGCACCGCGGAGGTGGTCGCGGCGCCTCATTCGACTTCAAGCGGCCGGCGAGCTCGCGCACCCGCCCGGCACATCCGGGAGGCCGTGCGCACGAGCCAAGTGGCCGAAAATAGCCCCCGCCGAGCGGATCGGCATTTTATAAGCACCGCGGAGGTGGTCGCGGGGCCTCATTCGACTTCAAGCGGCCGGCGAGCTCGCGCACCCGCCCGGCACATCCGGGAGGCCGTGCGCACGAGCCAAGTGGCCGAAAATAGCCCCCGCCGAGCGGATCGGCAGTTTATAAGCACCGCGGAGGTGGTCGCGGCGCCTCATTCGACTTCCAGCGGCCGGCGAGCTCGCGCACCCGCCCGGCACATCCGGGAGGCCGTGCGCACGAGCCAAGTGGCCGAAAATAGCCCCCGCCGAGCGGATCGGCTGTTTGTAAGCACCGCGGAGGTGGTCGCGGCGCCTCATTCGACTTCCAGCGGCCGGCGAGCTCGCGCACCCGCCCGGCACATCCGGGAGGCCGTGCGCACGAGCCAAGTGGCCGAAAATAGCCCCCGCCGAGCGGATCGGCTGTTTATAAGCACCGCGGAGGTGGTCGCGGCGCCTCATTCGACTTCCAGCGGCCGGCGAGCTCGCGCACCCGCCCGGCACATCCGGGAGGCCGTGTGCACGAGCCAAGTGGCCGAAAATAGCCCCCGCCGAGCGGATCGGCTGTTTATAAGCACCGCGGAGGTGGTCGCGGCGCCTCATTCGACTTCCAGCGGCCGGCGAGCTCGCGCACCCGCCCGGCACATCCGGGAGGCCGTGCGCACGAGCCAAGTGGCCGAAAATAGCCCCCGCCGAGCGGATCGGCTGTTTATAAGCACCGCGGAGGTGGTCGCGGCGCCTCATTCGACTTCCAGCGGCCGGCGAGCTCGCGCACCCGCCCGGCACATCCGGGAGGCCGTGCGCACGAGCCAAGTGGCCGAAAATAGCCCCCGCCGAGCGGATCGGCTGTTTATAAGCACCGCGGAGGTGGTCGCGGCGCCTCATTCGACTTCAAGCGGCCGGCGAGCTCGCGCACCCGCCCGGCACATCCGGGAGGCCGTGCGCACGAGCCAAGTGGCCGAAAATAGCCCCCGCCGAGCGGATCGGCTGTTTATAAGCACCGTGGAGGTGGTAGCGGCGCCTCATTCGACTTCCAGCGGCCGGCGAGCTCGCGCACCCGCCCGGCACATCCGGGAGGCCGTGCGCACGAGCCAAGTGGCCGAAAATAGCCCCCGCCGAGCGGATTGGCTGTTTATAAGCACCGCGGAGGTGGTCGCGGCGCCTCATTCGACTTCCAGCGGCCGGCGAGCTCGCGCACCCGCCCGGCACATCCGGGAGGCCGTGCGCACGAGCCAAGTTGCCGAAAATAGCCCCCGCCGAGCGGATCGGCTGTTTATAAGCACCGCGGAGGTGGTAGCGGCGCCTCATTCGACTTCCAGCGGCCGGCGAGCTCGCGCACCCGCCCGGCACATCCGGGAGGCCGTGCGCACGAGCCAAGTGGCCGAAAATAGCCCCCGCCGAGCGGATCGGCTGTTTATAAGCACCGCGGAGGTGGTCGCGGCGCCTCATTCGACTTCCAGCGGCCGGCGAGCTCGCACACCCGCCCGGCACATCCGGGAGGCCGTGCGCACGAGCCAAGTGGCCGAAAATAGCCCCCGCCGAGCGGATCGGCTGTTTATAAGCACCGCGGAGGTGGTCGCGGCGCCTCATTCGACTTCCGGCGGGCGGCGAGCTCGCGCACCCGCCCGGCACATCCGGGAGGCCGTGCGCACGAGCCAAGTGGCCGAAAATAGCCCCCGCCGAGCGGATCGGCTGTTTATAAGCACCGCGGAGGTGGTCGCGGCGCCTCATTCGACTTCCAGCGGCCGGCGAGCTCGCGCACCCGCCCGGCACATCCGGGAGGCCGTGCGCACGAGCCAAGTGGCCGAAAATAGCCCCCGCCGAGCGGATCGGCTGTTTATAAGCACCGCGGAGGTGGTCGCGGCGCCTCATTCGACTTCCAGCGGCCGGCAAGCTCGCGCACCCGCCCGGCACATCCGGGAGGCCGTGCGCACAAGCCAAGTGGCCGAAAATAGCCCCCGCCGAGCGGATCGGCTGTTTATAAGCACCGCGGAGGTGGTCGCGGCGCCTCATTCGACTTCCAGCGGCCGGCGAGCTCGCGCACCCGCCCGGCACATCCGGGAGGCCGTGCGCACGAGCCAAGTGGCCGAAAATAGCCCCCGCCGAGCGGATCGGCTGTTTATAAGCACCGCGGAGGTGGTAGCGGCGCCTCATTCGACTTCCAGCGGCCGGCGAGCTCGCGCACCCGCCCGGCACATCCGGGAGGCCGTGCGCACGAGCCAAGTGGCCGAAAATAGCCCCCGCCGAGCGGATCGGCTGTTTATAAGCACCGCGGAGGTGGTCGCGGCGCCTCATTCGACTTCCGGCGGCCGGCGAGCTCGCGCACCCGCCCGGCACATCCGGGAGGCCGTGCGCACGAGCCAAGTGGCCGAAAATAGCCCCCGCCGAGCGGATCGGCTGTTTATAAGCACCGCGGAGGTGGTCGCGGCGCCTCATTCGACTTCCGGCGGGCGGCGAGCTCGCGCACCCGCCCGGCACATCCGGGAGGCCGTGCGCACGAGCCAAGTGGCCGAAAATAGCCCCCGCCGAGCGGATCGGCTGTTTATAAGCACCGCGGAGGTGGTCGCGGCGCCTCATTCGACTTCCAGCGGCCGGCGAGCTCGCGCACCCGCCCGGCACATCCGGGAGGCCGTGCGCACGAGCCAAGTGGCCGAAAATAGCCCCCGCCGAGCGGATCGGCTGTTTATAAGCACCGCGGAGGTGGTCGCGGCGCCTCATTCGACTTCCAGCGGCCGGCGAGCTCGCGCACCCGCCCGGCACATCCGGGAGGCCGTGCGCACGAGCCAAGTGGCCGAAAATAGCCCCCGCCGAGCGGATCGGCTGTTTATAAGCACCGCGGAGGTGGTCGCGGCGCCTCATTCGACTTCCGGCGGGCGGCGAGCTCGCGCACCCGCCCGGCACATCCGGGAGGCCGTGCGCACGAGCCAAGTGGCCGAAAATAGCCCCCGCCGAGCGGATCGGCTGTTTATAAGCACCGCGGAGGTGGTCGCGGCGCCTCATTCGACTTCCAGCGGCCGGCGAGCTCGCGCACCCGCCCGGCACATCCGGGAGGCCGTGCGCACGAGCCAAGTGGCCGAAAATAGCCCCCGCCGAGCGGATCGGCTGTTTATAAGCACCGCGGAGGTGGTCGCGGCGCCTCATTCGACTTCCAGCGGCCGGCAAGCTCGCGCACCCGCCCGGCACATCCGGGAGGCCGTGCGCACAAGCCAAGTGGCCGAAAATAGCCCCCGCCGAGCGGATCGGCTGTTTATAAGCACCGCGGAGGTGGTCGCGGCGCCTCATTCGACTTCCAGCGGCCGGCGAGCTCGCGCACCCGCCCGGCACATCCGGGAGGCCGTGCGCACGAGCCAAGTGGCCGAAAATAGCCCCCGCCGAGCGGATCGGCTGTTTATAAGCACCGCGGAGGTGGTAGCGGCGCCTCATTCGACTTCCAGCGGCCGGCGAGCTCGCGCACCCGCCCGGCACATCCGGGAGGCCGTGCGCACGAGCCAAGTGGCCGAAAATAGCCCCCGCCGAGCGGATCGGCTGTTTATAAGCACCGCGGAGGTGGTCGCGGCGCCTCATTCGACTTCCGGCGGCCGGCGAGCTCGCGCACCCGCCCGGCACATCCGGGAGGCCGTGCGCACGAGCCAAGTGGCCGAAAATAGCCCCCGCCGAGCGGATCGGCTGTTTATAAGCACCGCGGAGGTGGTCGCGGCGCCTCATTCGACTTCCGGCGGGCGGCGAGCTCGCGCACCCGCCCGGCACATCCGGGAGGCCGTGCGCACGAGCCAAGTGGCCGAAAATAGCCCCCGCCGAGCGGATCGGCTGTTTATAAGCACCGCGGAGGTGGTCGCGGCGCCTCATTCGACTTCCAGCGGCCGGCGAGCTCGCGCACCCGCCCGACACATCCGGGAGGCCGTGCGCACGAGCCAAGTGGCCGAAAATAGCCCCCGCCGAGCGGATCGGCTGTTTATAAGCACCGCGGAGGTGGACGCGGCGCCTCATTCGACTTCCAGCGGCCGGCGAGCTCGCGCAACCGCCCGGAACATCCGGGAGGCCGTGCGCACGAGCCAAGTGGCCGAAAATAGCCCCCGCCGAGCGGATCGGCTGTTTATAAGCACCGCGGAGGTGGTCGCGGCGCCTCATTCGACTTCCAGCGGCCGGCGAGCTCGCGCACCCGCCCGGCACATCCGGGAGGCCGTGCGCACAAGCCAAGTGGCCGAAAATAGCCCCCGCCGAGCGGATCGGCTGTTTATAAGCACCGCGGAGGTGGTCGCGGCGCCTCATTCGACTTCCAGCGGCCGGCGAGATCGCGCACCCGCCCGGCACATCCGGGAGGCCGTGCGCACGAGCCAAGTGGCCGAAAATAGCCCCCGCCGACCGGATCGGCTGTTTATAAGCACCGCGGAGGTCGTCGCGGCGCCTCATTCGACCTCCAGCGGCCGGCGAGCTCGCGCACCCGCCCGGCACATCCGGGAGGCCGTGCGCACGAGCCAAGTGGCCGAAAATAGCCCCCGCCGAGCGGATCGGCTATTTATAAGCACCGCGGATGTGGTCGCGGCGCCTCATTCGACTTCCAGCGGCCGGCGAGCTCGCGCACCCGCCCGGCACATCCGGGAGGCCGTGCGCACGAGCCAAGTGGCCGAAAATAGCCCCCGCCGAGCGGATCGGCTGTTTATAAGCACCGCGGAGGTGGTCGCGGCGCCTCATTCGACTTCCAGCGGCCGGCGAGCTCGCGCACCCGCCCGGCACATCCGGGAGGCCGTGCGCACGAGCCAAGTGGCCGAAAATAGCCCCCGCCGAGCGGATCGGCTGTTTATAAGCACCGCGGATGTGGTCGCGGCGCCTCATTCGACTTCCAGCGGCCGGCGAGCTCGCGCACCCGCCCGGCACATCCGGGAGGCCGTGCGCACGAGCCAAGTGGCCGAAAATAGCCCCCGCCGAGCGGATCGGCTGTTTGTAAGCACCGCGGAGGTGTGTCACGTGCTGGTGCCACCTGCGACGGGACCACGCCCCCCTGTCAGTGGGATCACCGTCACCTGCCACGGGTTCATGGACAGCGCTATATCAGCGCTGCCAGCGCAGACCCGAGTGCCAGTCTGTCCCTTGATGCTGCTTCGCTCATCATTCCCGGAGAGAATTGACTCACTTGACTACTCGAAACCCTCGCAGAATCGTTGTCCTCTCCAGCCCGATCGCCGCTCCAGCGCCAGCTGTTCCCATCATCCCCTTCAAATAAAGTCCGTCGTTACGCACTTGGCTGTACTGTCCGATCCTTAACAGTACAGACTGGCCAACACGATGCAGTCAGCGAACGACGAGACGGCATTGGGCCGACTGGAGCGAGCCGAGACCGCCATCAGCAGCCTGTCCGCCGACATCCGGAACCTGATCGAGGTTGGTCAGCAACAACAGCTGCAGCAGCAGGAGATGGCCCAAGCCCTCCAGAGACTGTCGGTGGCTGCGTCCCCGGCTGTCACGGCACCCCCGCACCGCCCGTCTGCCGAGGCCAGGAGGCTCGTGGACGTCCCGGAGCCCCGCCTCGGCAACATTGAAAAGTTCAACGGCGATCCCAAGCACGTGAGGGCGTTTGTGACCAACTGTCGCATAATGTTCAGCCTCCAGCCCGTCACGTTTGCGTCAGAATCAGCCAAGGTCGGTTTCGTTCTAACCCACCTCACGGGCGAGGCGCGGCTATGGGGTTTGGCAGAGTATGAACGGATGGCCCCGGCATGCGATTCCTTCGACGCCTTCGCAGAGGAATTGCTCTTCCTGTTCGACCTGGGATCCGCCGCCGAAGACGCCGCCGAGGAACTGGCGACGCTGCGTCAGGGTAGCCGATCGGTCGCGGAGTACGCCCTTAAATTCCAGACGTTGGCCGGCAGCAGCGGATGGAACGCGCCAGCGCTCGTCAGCACGTTCCTAAACGGCCTCGCGGATTATATGAAGGACGAACTGGTGTCGTACGATCGCCCGCGAACCCTGAGGGGCGCGATGGACTTGGCGGCCCGAGTAGACCGGCGGATCCGGACGCGGCGGCGCGATCGGGAGAGGAGGTCCCCGCGGAATCCGCGTGGCCACATTCCTCCGTCTGCTGGGGACCCGCCCACCACTCCACCCGCCGAGCCCATGGATCTGGGAGGGGCTCGGGTCTCCTCGGAGGAGCACCGTCGACGCCTTTCGCTGGGCTTGTGTTTTTACTGTGGGGAGGGGGGCCATCGGGTGGCGGGGTGCCCGCTAAAAGGCCGGAGCTCACGCGGCGTCGGGGGATCCGCGTGAGCTCGACCAGCACCGGCTCTCCCAGTCCCAGCACGCTCACGCTGCAGGCACGTGTCCAGCTTGCGGGGGGCGACCAGAACGTGGCAGCCTTGGTGGATTCCGGCGCGGAGGGGAACATCATGGACATTAGCCTGGCGCGTCGGTGGGGTGTCGGCTTCCTCCCTCTGAGCCCGCCCATTCCCGCGCGTGCCATTGATGGCCGCCTGATTGGCGAGGTGGCGTTCGTGACAGAACCGGTTAAGGTACTGCTCTCCGGCAATCACCACGAGACCATCCAGTTTTTTCTTCTTTCCCTCCCAGGACAGCAGCTCATCCTGGGGCACCCTTGGTTGCGGCAGCACAACCCGGTGCTGGACTGGGAGGTGGGGGTTGTACGGCAGTGGAGCGAACGCTGCCATCGAGTGTGCCTGAAGGCGGCCACCAGCCCACTCGGCAGAGCCCCGCCCAGGTACAGTCCCGACATCTCCAAGGTCCCAGCAGTTTATCACGAACTCAAGGAGGTTTTTAGTAAAGCCAGGGCCGCTTCTCTTCCTCCACACCGGTCCTACGATTGCGCCATCGACCTGTTGCCCGGCACCTTCCCTCCCAAGGGGCGCGTCTACTCCCTGTCCGCTCCTGAGCGCCGGGCTATGGAGGAGTACATCCGGGAGTCCCTGGCAGCCGGCATCATACGGCCGTCCTCTTCACCTGCGGGAGCGGGGTTTTTCTTCGTGAAGAAGAAGGAGGGCACGCTCCGTCCGTGTATCGACTACCGGGGAATAAACGCAATCACCGTAAAGAACCGATACCCTCTGCCTCTTCTTTCGTCCGCCTTTGAGAGCCTTCAGGGTGCCACCATCTTCACCAAGCTGGATCTTCGCAACGCCTACCACCTGATCCGCATCCGGGAGGGAGACGAGTGGAAGACGGCTTTCAACACCCCGAGCGGACACTACGAGTACTTGGTGGTTCCGTTTGGGCTCACCAACGCCCCAGCAGTTTTCCAGTCACTGATAAACGACGTGTTACGAGACATGCTGGACAAATTTGTGTTCGTTTATTTGGACGACATCCTCATCTTCTCCCGCTCGCTTCCTGAACACATCAAGCATGTTCGGGCGGTGCTGCGACGCCTCCTAGAGAATTCGCTCTACGTGAAGGCAGAGAAGTGCGAGTTCCACACCTCCTCTGTCAAATTCCTCGGCTACGTGGTGCGTGAGGGATCCATCGAAATGGACCCTGGGAAGGTGGAGGCGGTCACGTCATGGCCTGTTCCCGAGACACGCAAGCGGCTGCAACAATTCTTAGGTTTCGCGAACTTTTATCGCCGTTTTATCCGTGGATACAGCACGGCGGCCGCGCCACTCACCGCCCTTACCAGCCCCGCCTCTCCATACAAATGGACAGAACGGGCAGAACAAGCATTTCAGGAGCTTAAGAGGAGGTTCACATCCGCTCCCATCCTCAGAGTTCCCGATCCCGACAGACAGTTCGTGGTCGAAGTGGACGCCTCGAACGTGGGTGTCGGGGCGGTGTTGTCTCAACGCAGCCGCCAAGACGATCGTCTCCATCCGTGCGCCTTCTTCTCTCGCCGTTTGTCAGCCTCAGAACGGAACTATGACATCGGTAATCGGGAGCTCCTCGCCGTCAAGTTGGCTTTGGAGGAGTGGCGACATTGGCTGGAGGGCGCCACCACTCCGTTCATTGTCTGGACCGACCACCGCAACTTGGAGTATCTGAGATCGGCCAAGAGACTGAACGCGAGACAGGCACGGTGGGCTCTGTTCTTTGACCGGTTTGAGTTCTCTCTTTCCTACAGACCGGGTTCCCGTAACGCGAAGGCGGACGCCCTGTCGCGTTTGTTTCCTGGTGGGGAGGAGGGACAGGGTCCGCCTCCCACTATCCTCCCGAGCTCGGTTCGGGTGGCGGCTCTTACATGGGAGATCGAACGCCAAGTGGAAGCCGCATCACGCGATCAACCCGGCCCTAGCAACTGCCCGGAGGGTCGCCTGTTCGTCCCTGAAGGCCTGCGATCGGCCGTGCTGCAATGGGCGCACGACTCACGCCTGGCCTGTCATCCCGGCGCTGCACGCACGAGGTACGTGGTGGCACAGCGTTTCTGGTGGCCCACCTGGCAAGTGGACACCAGCGACTACGTCAGAGCCTGCTCAATCTGTAACCGCTACAAGACGCCTACTCGTCCTCCGGCCGGGCTGCTTCAACCCTTGCCGGTTCCCCAGCGTCCCTGGTCTCACCTGTCGATCGACTTTGTCACGGGCCTCCCCCCCTCAGAGGGAAACACGGTGGTCCTCACGGTGGTAGACCGTTTTAGCAAGATGACGCATTTCATCCCTCTGCCTAGGCTCCCATCTGCAAAGCAGACAGCGTCCATCATGGTGCGGGAGGTGTTTCGTCACCACGGTCTCCCACGAGACATCGTGTCAGACCGAGGACCTCAATTCGCCTCCACCTTCTGGACGGAGTTCTGCCGACTCCTCGGCGCCACGGCCAGCCTCTCCTCGGGGTTTCACCCTCAGTCCAACGGTCAAGCGGAGCGCCTGAACCAGGAACTGGGCAGGTCTCTCCGATGCATGGCCGCCGGAGACCAGCGCGGGTGGGTACAACAGCTTCCCTGGGTAGAGTACGCTCACAATTCCCTTCCCAGCTCGGCCACGGGACTTTCGCCTTTCCACTGCGTCTTCGGGTACCAGCCACCCTTGTTCGCCCACCAGGAGCGTGGTGCGGCGTGCCCGTCGGCCCAGGCTTGTGTCCGCCGTTGTCATCGTGCCTGGGCGAGGGGCCGGGCCACTCTTCTCCGCTCTGTTTCAGGCTACGCCCGCCAGGCGAACAAGCACCGGACGCCGGCTCCGGAGTACAGAGTGGGGCAGCGTGTGTGGCTCTCGACGCGGGATTTGCCGCTGCGAGCGGGATCCCGCAAACTGGCGCCCCGCTTTGTTGGACCGTTCCCTATCCAGAGGGTGATTGGCCCGGCCGCAGTCCGTCTGCTCCTTCCAGACTCCATGAAGGTTCATCCCACGTTCCACGTGTCCCGTGTGCGGCCCATCCATGAAAGCGCGTTGGCGCCGGCGCCCGTTCCGCCGCCGCCGCCCCAGCTCGTCGATGGGGGCCCGGCTTACGCTGTCCGCTCCCTGCTCCGATCGCGGCGGCGTGGTCGGGGCCTACAATACCTCGTGGACTGGGAGGGTTATGACGACGCGCACCGCTCCTGGATTCCGAGCCGCTGGATACTCGACCGTTCGCTCATCACGGAGTTCCATCGCTGTCATCCGGACCAACCGGGTCCTCGGCGCGGGCGCCCGAGGAGGGACGGGGGGGACCAGGGGTGAGGGTCCAGGGTGGTCTTGCCCACTGGTACCGGGGTCTTCTGCCCCCGCGCCCGTCGATCCTGCGTCTGGCGAGGTGTCGGACGTTTCAGCGGTGTGCTGACCCCTCCACCTGGCCACCCGGGGTAGTGCCTTCCTTTTAGTTTTTTTTTTGTTTTGTTATTTTCGGTTCCTGGGGACGTCGGGAGCCGTCCCTTGTGGGGGGGGTTCTGTCACGTGCTGGTGCCACCTGCGACGGGACCACGCCCCCCTGTCAGTGGGATCACCGTCACCTGCCACGGGTTCATGGACAGCGCTATATCAGCGCTGCCAGCGCAGACCCGAGTGCCAGTCTGTCCCTTGATGCTGCTTCGCTCATCATTCCCGGAGAGAATTGACTCACTTGACTACTCGAAACCCTCGCAGAATCGTTGTCCTCTCCAGCCCGATCGCCGCTCCAGCGCCAGCTGTTCCCATCATCCCCTTCAAATAAAGTCCGTCGTTACGCACTTGGCTGTACTGTCCGATCCTTAACAAGGTGGTCGCGGCGCCTCATTCGACTTCCAGCGGCCGGCGAGCTCGCGCACCCGCCCGGCAACTCCGGGAGGCCGTGCGCACGAGCCAAGTGGCCGAAAATAGCCCCCGCCGAGCGGATCGGCTGTTTATAAGCACCGCGGAGGTGGTCGCGGCGCCTCATTCGACTTCCAGCGGCCGGCGAGCTCGCGCACCCGCCCGGCACATCCGGGAGGCCGTGCGCACGAGCCAAGTGGCCGAAAATAGCCCCCGCCGAGCGGATCGGCTGTTTATAAGCACCGCGGAGGTGGTCGCGGCGCCTCATTCGACTTCCAGCGGCCGGCGAGCTCGCGCACCCGCTCGGCACATCCGGGAGGCCGTGCGCACGAGCCAATTGGCCGAAAATAGCCCCCGCCGAGCGGATCGGCTGTTTATAAGCACCGCGGAGGTGGTCGCGGCGCCTCATTCGACTTCAAGCGGCCGGCGAGCTCGTGCACCCGCCCGGCACATCCGGGAGGCCGTGCGCACGAGCCAAGTGGCCGAAAATAGCCCCCGCCGAGCGGATCGGCTGTTTATAAGCACCGCGGAGGTGGTAGCGGCGCCTCATTCGACTTCCAGCGGCCGGCGAGCTCGCGCACCCGCCCGGCACATCCGGGAGGCCGTGCGCACGAGCCAAGTGGCCGAAAATAGCCCCCGCCGAGCGGATCGGCTGTTTATAAGCACCGCGGAGGTGGACGCGGCGCCTCATTCGACTTCCAGCGGCCGGCGAGCTCGCGCACCCGCCCGGAACATCCGGGAGGCCGTGCGCACGAGCCAAGTGGCCGAAAATAGCCCCCGCCGAGCGGATCGGCTGTTTATAAGCACCGCGGAGGTGGTCGCGGCGCCTCATTCGACTTCCAGCGGCCGGCGAGATCGCGCACCCGCCCGGCACATCCGGGAGGCCGTGCGCACGAGCCAAGTGGCCGAAAATAGCCCCCGCCGAGCGGATCGGCTGTTTATAAGCACCGCGGAGGTGGTCGCGGCGCCTCATTCGACTTCCGGCGGGCGGCGAGCTCGCGCACCCGCCCGGCACATCCGGGAGGCCGTGCGCACGAGCCAAGTGGCCGGAAATAGCCCCCGCCGAGCGGATCGGCTGTTTATAAGCACCGCGGAGGTGGTCGCGGCGCCTCATTCGACTTCCAGCGGCCGGCGAGCTCGCGCACCCGCCCGGCACATCCGGGAGGCCGTGCGCACAAGCCAAGTGGCCGAAAATAGCCCCCGCCGAGCGGATCGGCTGTTTATAAGCACCGCGGAGGTGGTCGCGGCGCCTCATTCGACTTCCAGCGGCCGGCGAGATCGCGCACCCGCCCGGCACATCCGGGAGGCCGTGCGCACGAGCCAAGTGGCCGAAAATAGCCCCCGCCGAGCGGATCGGCAGTTTATAAGCACCGCGGAGGTGGTCGCGGCGCCTCATTCGACTTCCAGCGGCCGGCGAGCTCGCGCACCCGCCCGGCACATCCGGGAGGCCGTGCGCACGAGCCAAGTGGACGAAAATAGCCCCCGCCGAGCGGATCGGCTGTTTGTAAGCACTGCGGAGGTGGTCGCGGCGCCTCATTCGACTTCCAGCGGCCGGCGAGCTCGCGCACCCGCCCGGCACATCCGGGAGGCCGTGCGCACGAGCCAAGTGGCCGAAAATAGCCCCCGCCGAGCGGATCGGCTGTTTATAAGCACCGCGGAGGTGGTCGCGGCGCCTCATTCGACTTCCAGCGGCCGGCGAGCTCGCGCACCCGCCCGGCACATCCGGGAGGCCGTGCGCACGAGCCAAGTGGCCGAAAATAGCCCCCGCCGAGCGGATCGGCTGTTTATAAGCACCACGGAGGTGGACGCGGCGCCTCATTCGACTTCCAGCGGCCGGCGAGCTCGCGCACCCGCCCGGAACATCCGGGAGGCCGTGCGCACGAGCCAAGTGGCCGAAAATAGCCCCCGCCGAGCGGATCGGCTGTTTATAAGCACCGCGGAGGTGGTCGCGGCGCCTCATTCGACTTCTAGCGGCCTGCGAGCTCGCGCACCCGCCCGGCACATCCGGGAGGCCGTGCGCACAAGCCAAGTGGCCGAAAATAGCCCCCGCCGAGCGGATCGGCTGTTTATAAGCACCGCGGAGGTGGTCGCGGCGCCTCATTCGACTTCCAGCGGCCGGCGAGATCGCGCACCCGCCCGGCACATCCGGGAGGCCGTGCGCACGAGCCAAGTGGCCGAAAATAGCCCCCGCCGAGCGGATCGGCTGTTTATAAGCACCGCGGAGGTGGTCGCGGCGCCTCATTCGACTTCCAGCGGCCGGCGAGCTCGCGCACCCGCCCGGCACATCCGGGAGGCCGTGCGCACGAGCCAAGTGGCCGAAAATAGCCCCCGCCGAGCGGATCGGCTGTTTATAAGCACCGCGGAGGTGGTCGCGGCGCCTCATTCGACTTCAAGCGGCCGGCGAGCTTGCGCACCCGCCCGGCACATCCGGGAGGCCGTGCGCACGAGCCAAGTGGCCGAAAATAGCCCCCGCCGAGCGGATCGGCATTTTATAAGCACCGCGGAGGTGGTCGCGGGGCCTCATTCGACTTCAAGCGGCCGGCGAGCTCGCGCACCCGCCCGGCACATCCGGGAGGCCGTGCGCACGAGCCAAGTGGCCGAAAATAGCCCCCGCCGACCGGATCGGCTGTTTATAAGCACCGCGGAGGTGGTCGCGGCGCCTCATTCGACTTCCAGCGGTCGGCGAGCTCGCGCACCCGCCCGGCACATCCGGGAGGCCGTGCGCACGAGCCAAGTGGCCGAAAATAGCCCCCGCCGAGCGGATCGGCTGTTTATAAGCACCGCAGAAGTGGTCGCGGCGCCTCATTCGACTTCCGGCGGGCGGCGAGCTCGCGCACCCGCCCGGCACATCCGGGAGGCCGTGCGCACGAGCCAAGTGGACGAAAATAGCCCCCGCCGAGCGGATCGGCTGTTTGTAAGCACTGCGGAGGTGGTCGCGGCGCCTCATTCGACTTCCAGCGGCCGGCGAGCTCGCGCACCCGCCCGGCAACTCCGGGAGGCCGTGCGCACGAGCCAAGTGGCCGAAAATAGCCCCCGCCGAGCAGATCGGCTGTTTATAAGCACCGCGGAGGTGGTCGCGGCGCCTCATTCGACTTCCAGCGGCCGGCGAGCTCGCGCACCCGCCCGGCACATCCGGGAGGCCGTGCGCACGAGCCAAGTGGCCGAAAATAGCCCCCGCCGAGCGGATCGGCTGTTTATAAGCACCGCGGAGGTGGTCGCGGCGCCTCATTCGACTTCCAGCGGCCGGCGAGCTCGCGCACCCGCTCGGCACATCCGGGAGGCCGTGCGCACGAGCCAATTGGCCGAAAATAGCCCCCGCCGAGCGGATCGGCATTTTATAAGCACCGCGGAGGTGGTCGCGGGGCCTCATTCGACTTCAAGCGGCCGGCGAGCTCGCGCACCCGCCCGGCACATCCGGGAGGCCGTGCGCACGAGCCAAGTGGCCGAAAATAGCCCCCGCCGACCGGATCGGCTGTTTATAAGCACCGCGGAGGTGGTCGCGGCGCCTCATTCGACTTCCAGCGGTCGGCGAGCTCGCGCACCCGCCCGGCACATCCGGGAGGCCGTGCGCACGAGCCAAGTGGCCGAAAATAGCCCCCGCCGAGCGGATCGGCTGTTTATAAGCACCGCAGAAGTGGTCGCGGCGCCTCATTCGACTTCCGGCGGGCGGCGAGCTCGCGCACCCGCCCGGCACATCCGGGAGGCCGTGCGCACGAGCCAAGTGGCCGAAAATAGCCCCCGCCGACCGGATCGGCTGTTTATAAGCACCGCGGAGGTGGTCGCGGCGCCTCATTCGACTTCCAGCGGCCGGCGAGCTCGCGCACCCGCCCGGCACATCCGGGAGGCCGTGCGCACGAGCCAAGTGGCCGAAAATAGCCCCCGCCGAGCGGATCGGCTGTTTATAAGCACCGCGGAGGTGGTCGCGGCGCCTCATTCGACTTCAAGCGGCCGGCGAGCTCGTGCACCCGCCCGGCACATCCGGGAGGCCGTGCGCACGAGCCAAGTGGCCGAAAATAGCCCCCGCCGAGCGGATCGGCGGTTTATAAGCACCGCGGAGGTGGTCGCGGCGCCTCATTCGACTTCCAGCGGCCGGCGAGCTCGCACACCCGCCCGGCACATCCGGGAGGCCGTGCGCACGAGCCAAGTGGCCGAAAATAGCCCCCGCCGAGCGGATCGGCTGTTTATAAGCACCGCGGAGGTGGTCGCGGCGCCTCATTCGACTTCCAGCGGCCGGCGAGATCGCGCACCCGCCCGGCACAACCGGGAGGCCGTGCGCACGAGCCAAGTGGCCGAAAATAGCCCCCGCCGAGCGGATCGGCTGTTTATAAGCACCGCGGAGGTGGTCGCGGCGCCTCATTCGACTTCCGGCGGGCGGCGAGCTTGCGCACCCGCCCGGCACATCCGGGAGGCCGTGCGCACGAGCCAAGTGGCCGAAAAAAGCCCCCGCCGAGCGGATCGGCTGTTTATAAGCACCGCGGAGGTGGTCGCGGCGCCTCATTCGACTTCAAGCGGCCGGCGAGATCGCGCACCCGCCCGGCACATCCGGGAGGCCGTGCGCACGAGCCAAGTGGCCGAAAATAGCCCCCGCCGAGCGGATCGGCTGTTTATAAGCACCGCGGAGGTGGACGCGGCGCCTCATTCGACTTCCAGCGGCCGGCGAGCTCGCGCACCCGCCCGGAACATCCGGGAGGCCGTGCGCACGAGCCAAATGGCCGAAAATAGCCCCCGCCGAGCGGATCGGCTGTTTATAAGCACCGTGGAGGTGGTCGCGGCGCCTCATTCGACTTCCAGCGGCCGGCGAGCTCGCGCACCCGCCCGGCACATCCGGGAGGCCGTGCGCACAAGCCAAGTGGCCGAAAATAGCCCCCGCCGAGCGGATCGGCTGTTTATAAGCACCGCGGAGGTGGTCGCGGCGCCTCATTCGACTTCCGGCGGCCGGCGAGATCGCGCACCCGCCCGGCACATCCGGGAGGCCGTGCGCACGAGCCAAGTGGCCGAAAATAGCCCCCGCCGAGCGGATCGGCTGTTTATAAGCACCGCGGAGGTGGTCGCGGCGCCTCATTCGACTTCCGGCGGGCGGCGAGCTCGCGCACCCGCCCGGCACATCCGGGAGGCCGTGCGCACGAGCCAAGTGGCCGGAAATAGCCCCCGCCGAGCGGATCGGCTGTTTATAAGCACCGCGGAGGTGGTCGCGGCGCCTCATTCGACTTCCAGCGGCCGGCAAGCTCGCGCACCCGCCCGGCACATCCGGGAGGCCGTGCGCACAAGCCAAGTGGCCGAAAATAGCCCCCGCCGAGCGGATCGGCTGTTTATAAGCACCGCGGAGGTGGTCGCGGCGCCTCATTCGACTTCCAGCGGCCGGCGAGATCGCGCACCCGCCCGGCACATCCGGGAGGCCGTGCGCACGAGCCAAGTGGCCGAAAATAGCCCCCGCCGAGCGGATCGGCTGTTTATAAGCACCGCGGAGGTGGTCGCGGCGCCTCATTCGACTTCCAGCGGCCGGCGAGCTCGCGCACCCGCCCGGCACATCCGGGAGGCCGTGCGCACGAGCCAAGTGGCCGAAAATAGCCCCCGCCGAGCGGATCGGCTGTTTATAAGCACCGCGGAGGTGGTCGCGGCGCCTCATTCGACTTCAAGCGGCCGGCGAGCTTGCGCACCCGCCCGGCACATCCGGGAGGCCGTGCGCACGAGCCAAGTGGCCGAAAATAGCCCCCGCCGAGCGGATCGGCATTTTATAAGCACCGCGGAGGTGGTCGCGGGGCCTCATTCGACTTCAAGCGGCCGGCGAGCTCGCGCACCCGCCCGGCACATCCGGGAGGCCGTGCGCACGAGCCAAGTGGCCGAAAATAGCCCCCGCCGACCGGATCGGCTGTTTATAAGCACCGCGGAGGTGGTCGCGGCGCCTCATTCGACTTCCAGCGGTCGGCGAGCTCGCGCACCCGCCCGGCACATCCGGGAGGCCGTGCGCACGAGCCAAGTGGCCGAAAATAGCCCCCGCCGAGCGGATCGGCTGTTTATAAGCACCGCAGAAGTGGTCGCGGCGCCTCATTCGACTTCCGGCGGGCGGCGAGCTCGCGCACCCGCCCGGCACATCCGGGAGGCCGTGCGCACGAGCCAAGTGGACGAAAATAGCCCCCGCCGAGCGGATCGGCTGTTTGTAAGCACTGCGGAGGTGGTCGCGGCGCCTCATTCGACTTCCAGCGGCCGGCGAGCTCGCGCACCCGCCCGGCAACTCCGGGAGGCCGTGCGCACGAGCCAAGTGGCCGAAAATAGCCCCCGCCGAGCAGATCGGCTGTTTATAAGCACCGCGGAGGTGGTCGCGGCGCCTCATTCGACTTCCAGCGGCCGGCGAGCTCGCGCACCCGCCCGGCACATCCGGGAGGCCGTGCGCACGAGCCAAGTGGCCGAAAATAGCCCCCGCCGAGCGGATCGGCTGTTTATAAGCACCGCGGAGGTGGTCGCGGCGCCTCATTCGACTTCCAGCGGCCGGCGAGCTCGCGCACCCGCTCGGCACATCCGGGAGGCCGTGCGCACGAGCCAATTGGCCGAAAATAGCCCCCGCCGAGCGGATCGGCATTTTATAAGCACCGCGGAGGTGGTCGCGGGGCCTCATTCGACTTCAAGCGGCCGGCGAGCTCGCGCACCCGCCCGGCACATCCGGGAGGCCGTGCGCACGAGCCAAGTGGCCGAAAATAGCCCCCGCCGACCGGATCGGCTGTTTATAAGCACCGCGGAGGTGGTCGCGGCGCCTCATTCGACTTCCAGCGGTCGGCGAGCTCGCGCACCCGCCCGGCACATCCGGGAGGCCGTGCGCACGAGCCAAGTGGCCGAAAATAGCCCCCGCCGAGCGGATCGGCTGTTTATAAGCACCGCAGAAGTGGTCGCGGCGCCTCATTCGACTTCCGGCGGGCGGCGAGCTCGCGCACCCGCCCGGCACATCCGGGAGGCCGTGCGCACGAGCCAAGTGGCCGAAAATAGCCCCCGCCGACCGGATCGGCTGTTTATAAGCACCGCGGAGGTGGTCGCGGCGCCTCATTCGACTTCCAGCGGCCGGCGAGCTCGCGCACCCGCCCGGCACATCCGGGAGGCCGTGCGCACGAGCCAAGTGGCCGAAAATAGCCCCCGCCGAGCGGATCGGCTGTTTATAAGCACCGCGGAGGTGGTCGCGGCGCCTCATTCGACTTCAAGCGGCCGGCGAGCTCGTGCACCCGCCCGGCACATCCGGGAGGCCGTGCGCACGAGCCAAGTGGCCGAAAATAGCCCCCGCCGAGCGGATCGGCGGTTTATAAGCACCGCGGAGGTGGTCGCGGCGCCTCATTCGACTTCCAGCGGCCGGCGAGCTCGCACACCCGCCCGGCACATCCGGGAGGCCGTGCGCACGAGCCAAGTGGCCGAAAATAGCCCCCGCCGAGCGGATCGGCTGTTTATAAGCACCGCGGAGGTGGTCGCGGCGCCTCATTCGACTTCCAGCGGCCGGCGAGATCGCGCACCCGCCCGGCACAACCGGGAGGCCGTGCGCACGAGCCAAGTGGCCGAAAATAGCCCCCGCCGAGCGGATCGGCTGTTTATAAGCACCGCGGAGGTGGTCGCGGCGCCTCATTCGACTTCCGGCGGGCGGCGAGCTTGCGCACCCGCCCGGCACATCCGGGAGGCCGTGCGCACGAGCCAAGTGGCCGAAAAAAGCCCCCGCCGAGCGGATCGGCTGTTTATAAGCACCGCGGAGGTGGTCGCGGCGCCTCATTCGACTTCAAGCGGCCGGCGAGATCGCGCACCCGCCCGGCACATCCGGGAGGCCGTGCGCACGAGCCAAGTGGCCGAAAATAGCCCCCGCCGAGCGGATCGGCTGTTTATAAGCACCGCGGAGGTGGACGCGGCGCCTCATTCGACTTCCAGCGGCCGGCGAGCTCGCGCACCCGCCCGGAACATCCGGGAGGCCGTGCGCACGAGCCAAATGGCCGAAAATAGCCCCCGCCGAGCGGATCGGCTGTTTATAAGCACCGTGGAGGTGGTCGCGGCGCCTCATTCGACTTCCAGCGGCCGGCGAGCTCGCGCACCCGCCCGGCACATCCGGGAGGCCGTGCGCACAAGCCAAGTGGCCGAAAATAGCCCCCGCCGAGCGGATCGGCTGTTTATAAGCACCGCGGAGGTGGTCGCGGCGCCTCATTCGACTTCCGGCGGCCGGCGAGATCGCGCACCCGCCCGGCACATCCGGGAGGCCGTGCGCACGAGCCAAGTGGCCGAAAATAGCCCCCGCCGAGCGGATCGGCTGTTTATAAGCACCGCGGAGGTGGTCGCGGCGCCTCATTCGACTTCCGGCGGGCGGCGAGCTCGCGCACCCGCCCGGCACATCCGGGAGGCCGTGCGCACGAGCCAAGTGGCCGGAAATAGCCCCCGCCGAGCGGATCGGCTGTTTATAAGCACCGCGGAGGTGGTCGCGGCGCCTCATTCGACTTCCAGCGGCCGGCAAGCTCGCGCACCCGCCCGGCACATCCGGGAGGCCGTGCGCACAAGCCAAGTGGCCGAAAATAGCCCCCGCCGAGCGGATCGGCTGTTTATAAGCACCGCGGAGGTGGTCGCGGCGCCTCATTCGACTTCCAGCGGCCGGCGAGATCGCGCACCCGCCCGGCACATCCGGGAGGCCGTGCGCACGAGCCAAGTGGCCGAAAATAGCCCCCGCCGAGCGGATCGGCTGTTTATAAGCACCGCGGAGGTGGTCGCGGCGCCTCATTCGACTTCCAGCGGCCGGCGAGCTCGCGCACCCGCCCGGCACATCCGGGAGGCCGTGCGCACGAACCAAGTGGCCGAAAATAGCCCCCGCCGAGCGGATCGGCTGTTTATAAGCACCGCGGAGGTGGTCGGGCGCCTCATTCGACTTCCAGCGGCCGGCGAGCTCGCGCACCCGCCCGGCACATCCGGGAGGCCGTGCGCACGAGCCAAGTTGCCGAAAATAGCCCCCGCCGAGCGGATCGGCTGTTTATAAGCACCGCGGAGGTGGTCGCGGCGCCTCATTCGACTTCCAGCGGCCGGCGAGCTCGCGCACCCGCCCGGCACATCCGGGAGGCCGTGCGCACGAGCCAAGTGGCCGAAAATAGCCCCCGCCGAGCGGATCGGCTGTTTATAAGCACCGCGGAGGTGGTCGCGGCGCCTCATTCGACTTCCAGCGGCCGGCGAGCTCGCGCACCCGCCCGGCACATCCGGGAGGCCGTGCACACGAGCCAAGTGGCCGAAAATAGCCCCCGCCGAGCGGATCGGCTGTTTATAAGCACCGCGGAGGTGGTAGCGGCGCCTCATTCGACTTCCAGCGGCCGGCGAGCTCGCGCACCCGCCCGGCACATCCGGGAGGCCGTGCGCACGAGCCAAGTGGCCGAAAATAGCCCCCGCCGAGCGGATCGGCTGTTTATAAGCACCGCGGAGGTGGTCGCGGCGCCTCATTCGACTTCCAGCGGCCGGCGAGCTCGCGCACCCGCCCGGCACATCCGGGAGGCCGTGCGCACGAGCCAAGTGGCCGAAAATAGCCCCCGCCGAGCGGATCGGCAGTTTATAAGCACCGCGGAGGTGGTCGCGGCGCCTCATTCGACTTCAAGCGGCCGGCGAGCTCGCGCACCCGCCCGGCACATCCGGGAGGCCGTGCGCACGAGCCAAGTGGCCGAAAATAGCCCCCGCCGACCGGATCGGCTGTTTATAAGCACCGCGGAGGTGGTCGCGGCGCCTCATTCGACTTCCGGCGGGCGGCGAGCTCGCGCACCCGCCCAGCACATCCGGGAGGCCGTGCGCACGAGCCAAGTGGCCGAAAATAGCCCCCGCCGAGCGGATCGGCTGTTTATAAGCACCGCGGAGGTGGTCGCGGCGCCTCATTCGACTTCCAGCGGCCGGCGAGCTCGCGCACCCGCCCGGCACATCCGGGAGGCCGTGCGCACGAGCCAAGTGGCCGAAAATAGCCCCCGCCGAGCGGATCGGCTGTTTATAAGCACCGCGGAGGTGGACGCGGCGCCTCATTCGACTTCCAGCGGCCGGCGAGCTCGCGCACCCGCCCGGAACATCCGGGAGGCCGTGCGCACGAGCCAAGTGGCCGAAAATAGCCCCCGCCGAGCGGATCGGCTGTTTATAAGCACCGCGGAGGTGGTCGCTGTTAGAGATTTGCTCACTCCAACTTATTTTGCAAGAACCAAACAAGAGACAAGCAAGTTCTTTTAGACACCTGCAGGTGGAGAGTCCATTCGTCGCTGTCTGAACAGCGATTATCGAATGAAGTCTAAAAGTCTCCTCCCTGCAAGGGCATATTTATTAGGAAGAACAGAGTGGGGGTGGGAGTGGACAGGTTTGGTGAACCCCCGGCCTCTGATAAGATCAGAGCAGGGGGTGTTTTACACTATTGTGGGAAACAGACTCTGCATTGTGAGGGCCAGACGTGATTGATTTAATTATTACATTGTGAGGGCCAGACGTGATTGATTTAATCATTACATTGTGAGGGCAAGACAGGATTGATTTAATCATTACAGTCTACATTCCAACATAATCATAGGATCAAACTAACCTGAAAACCCTAACATCTCCCTCCTGATTTATCATATGATTATGCCACCCCAAACAACAACGATAAGCAAGAAAAAAAACATATATACGTATAATGAAGAAAGTAGAATGGTAAAAATAAAAACAACAAACAATGATAGCAACACTTTCCAGTGAAGATGAGGCATTACCTCAATACCCCAGATCAAACTTATTGTGTAAGCGAAAAACCTGCTGGCCAGATGTTATTAGCAGGAAAATTCTTACACGGCCCCTGTGCCACAGGCGACCAGAATGCTATCAATAAAAACAAAAAGAAAAACACAGAAACAGTACATCTGAGGGAAGAGCGCAAGGACAACTTTGTCTCCGACGGACCATACTTTATGGTCATCTGGAACGTTCGCACCCCAGACAGGGTCATGAGGGTCAAAGGTTGCAACTGCTCTGCGTCGAGTCCAGAAGAGTTGTGTGCTCCTGTCAGCTGATGATGTCATATCCTGTAGGTGTGGTCTGTCACCCACACTGGTGCACACACTCCTGTCCAGTTGGCGGGCAGCATCGGATAAACCTTGTGACCACAAAGCCACCAGCCATTCTGTATGAAGTATGCTCCGTTTGATGGTGTAGCCATGTTGGTTGGAGAGCCCTCACCACCTGAAATGGCTCTCTTATCTTGACACTCATCGGTGATGTCCAGAGCTCCCATCCAGTTTCCTCCTGGAGAGCAGTCGTCGTTAATGCAGACGTGGGTCTTGTTACCTTGGATGTAACATGTGTAATTCACTCCAGCTGGTCTCTCTGTGTAGGCCACTTGTGGTATTGTTCGTCCTTTAACAGTCACATTGAGATTTGCCCAGAAGTGTTCATCATAGGCACCGTGTTTCGCTTCAGTGACATTCATTGCTCTGGCCTCCAAGCGAACTTGCGTGGAGGAAGGCGGGAGTTTCGAACACACATAGCACGCCTCCTGTGTGTGAGCTCTCACAGTGAACCTGAGGGTTGTCCACCTGTGAGGGGGAGAGATCAGGCGGCAGTAAATTTGCATTGGACACATCTTTCAGTTTGAGCGTCCTGATTAGATAATCTGCCCAGGACTGCTCTTCATCTGTTGCTTGCAACTCTCGTAGTCAATTGTAGTGCCCATTTAACTGGCAAATAGGAGGTTTTTTTTTTTTTTTTTTTGAAACAAGCTCTACAAAAAAAAAAAAAAATGTTTGTTTTGTTTTGAAAATGTTTTGAATATGAATCAAATCCATATGTTGTATAAAGCTGACTGACCTGCCCCACTATCCCTCCTCTTGAGCCATGTGACGCGCACCATGGCTCAATATTGCAGCCCATTTGCATCGGTTCTTTGGTAGGGTAGGTCATTTATAGATGCCATTCTCTAATCTTGCCCCTGTTTTGACAACTAGCTTAGCAAGTAAATGGATGGCCTCCCCGAATGGGGAGCGACTCAGCTAGCAAATGATTAGACATTTTCCCTTTGTTGTAGTTTCTTTAGTTACTTTTCAATCGTTTTCTCATTGTTTATCACAAGAATCTTAGAAATTTGAATACAAATCAAAACGTATGTTTTATTTTACTCAATTGTATGATTTAGAGAATCCATATGTAGTAAAGTTTTGTAGTACTACATATGATTTCATCATCATTTAGTTTGACTTTCTTTCCAAAACGCTTCTTAATTTCTCAGTTCACACATCTTCTACATGTGTTACTGGTTCTCCATTTTTTTTCTAGTTAATTATCAATCCAAAAGCTACGTGTTTCTTTCTAACATTCAACCTGCTCAAAATCACTCTTTCATCAAAGTCGCTCTAATTTTCCATAGTAGTCGCCAACGACTTCAACCATTCAACCTTTCATTCAGGCAATCATTCATCAATGCTCATCATATGTATCTCACACAGTCTCCAAAAAGGAGTCTTCCTATCACATCGGTCCCAATTCATCCAAGCTCACCACACAACACTCATATATCACTTTCAACTCAGGTTTCCTGGTAGAACAATCCACCAATTAAAAAAAAACTCAACTAAAACAAACAATTGGCAAATTAATCTGAATTTTTCTTTGTTTTTAAATTTGAAGAACTCAATCGCTCAGATTTAGCTTGCAATTAGAATTTTGCATAATCTTATAACACAACCAATCAATTATTCCTATTAAATGTAGCATTGCAAAATCTTAAATTCACAATTTAGCTTCTTCCAATTCCTGAAAGCATGTTCTGTCATTTTTTTTTTTTTTTCTTCGAATTTCTCATGTGGGCTCGACACTTAACATGCACTAGTGTGGATTAGTTTCTGCTTGCAAACAGATTTCTCTCTTTTTCCTCTCATTTTTATCTTTCAAAATCATTTCTGTTCTGCGGTGCAAATTGGATAGACCACAGTCTAGCAATTTTTTTTATACTAAAACTTTAGCCAATGTTCATCATTTTAACATATACGCACACACATGCACAGCTCTCGCACGCAAAAGGTAGTTCCCAGCACCAATGATTCGTCACAGGCTGGCCATTTCCTGTGGTCGATCATGAGCTGGTCCCTCCCATGCACACGAGGACAGCACATTCTAATTTTATTTATTTATCTTCTAGAAGCAAGTTGCATTTCTTTACCACTTGAACTCTCAACTTCCTTTCTACTCCATACTTTTTCTTCCACTTCGGCATATATTGCATACAATTAAGAAATCTACTTGCCATGAACTTCTCGTTTTAAAGAAGAGCAGAGCAAGAGATTTACCGTTTTTATTTCCCATATTAATTCTAGTAGTTTTAGGTTATACAATCTCTTTGTCTCAAAAATATTATTATTATTATTATTACTATTATTACTTATTTATTTATTTAACTATTGCTTTGAGGATCCTCAATGCAGGTTTAAATTGACCTTTCAACAAATTACTAGCCTGTATTATTGCCGTGGATCAATGCTAGAACTGTTTCTTAGTCAATTTATCCTACCAGTCACACACTCAATCACACAAACTCCAGCGCTTTTTTAGGCCTATCCAGGGATGGGTGTAAAACCCTCCCAAACAGCTTTGGAAAAACGGACAAAAGAAAAAATCTACGCCCTTCTTCAATTAAGAAAAAGAAGCTCTGTTTTTCTTAGCCCGTTTCTTCCACTGGGACTTGAACCCAAGCTATTCTTTGGCTTGGAAAAACATACAAAGAAAAATCTACGCCCTTCTTTGATTAACAAAAAAGAAGCTCCGTGTTTCTTAGCACGTTCCTTCCACTGGGACTTTAACCCAAGCCAGATCCCTCAGCTCGGAAAAACAGACAAAGAAGAGTCTACACACTTCTTCGATGAACGAAAAAGAAGCTCTGCCTTTCTTAGCCTGTTTCTTCCACTGGGACTTGAACCCAAGCTATCTCCCGTGCACCTCTATGTGTTACGCGTTTAACAACACAACACAATTTCAAGAACTTACTTGTCCCCTGGTTCGTTGCACTGCCGGGTCCCGTCAATCCACCTCTGTCAGACGAAGGCAGACCTAAGATGCTGGCCCAGCGAAGAATTTCCTTCCCAGGTCTTTCTTTACCAGGTCCGGCTAATGGACGCTGGCCCGTCGACGGTGTACAGCGCGTCGTCCTCCGTCAGCCAGATGATGGGTATGAGGGTCCCGGGTTTCGGCACCAAAATGTTAGAGATTTGCTCACTCCAACTTATTTTGCAAGAACCAAACAAGAGACAAGCAAGTTCTTTTAGACACCTGCAGGTGGAGAGTCCATTCGTCGCTGTCTGAACAGCGATTATCGAATGAAGTCTAAAAGTCTCCTCCCTGCAAGGGCATATTTATTAGGAAGAACAGAGTGGGGGTGGGAGTGGACAGGTTTGGTGAACCCCCGGCCTCTGATAAGATCAGAGCAGGGGGTGTTTTACACTATTGTGGGAAACAGACTCTGCATTGTGAGGGCCAGACGTGATTGATTTAATTATTACATTGTGAGGGCCAGACGTGATTGATTTAATCATTACATTGTGAGGGCAAGACAGGATTGATTTAATCATTACAGTCTACATTCCAACATAATCATAGGATCAAACTAACCTGAAAACCCTAACAGTCGCGGCGCCTCATTCGACTTCCAGCGGCCGGCGAGCTCGCGCACCCGCCCGGCACATCCGGGAGGCCGTGCGCACGAGCCAAGTGGCCGAAAATAGCCCCCGCCGAGCGGATCGGCTGTTTATAAGCACCGCGGAGGTGGTCGCGGCGCCTCATTCGACTTCCAGCGGCCGGCGAGCTCGCGCACCCGCCCGGCACATCCGGGAGGCCGTGCGCACGAGCCAAGTGGCCGAAAATAGCCCCCGCCGAGCGGATCGGCTGTTTATAAGCACCGCGGAGGTGGTCGCGGCGCCTCTTTCGACTTCCAGCGGCCGGCGAGCTCGCGCACCCGCCCGGCACATCCGGGAGGCCGTGCGCACGAGCCAAGTGGCCGAAAATAGCCCCCGCCGAGCGGATCGGCTGTTTATAAGCACCGCGGAGGTGGTCGCGGCGCCTCATTCGACTTCCAGCGGCCGGCGAGCTCGCGCACCCGCCCGGCACATCCGGGAGGCCGTGCGCACGAGCCAAGTGGCCGAAAATAGCCCCCGCCGAGTGGATCGGCTGTTTATAAGCACTGCGGAGGTGGTCGCGGCGCCTCATTCGACTTCCAGCGGCCGGCGAGATCGCGCACCCGCCCGGCACATCCGGGAGGCCGTGCGCACGAGCCAAGTGGCCGAAAATAGCCCCCGCCGAGCGGATCGGCTGTTTATAAGCACCGCGGAGGTGGACGCGGCGCCTCATTCGACTTCCAGCGGCCGGCGAGCTCGCGCACCCGCCCGGAACATCCGGGAGGCCGTGCGCACGAGCCAAGTGGCCGAAAATAGCCCCCGCCGAGCGGATCGGCCGTTTATAAGCACCGCGGAGGTGGTCGCGGCGCCTCATTCGACTTCCAGCGGCCGGCGAGCTCGCGCACCCGCCCGGCACATCCGGGAGGCCGTGCGCACGAGCCAAGTGGCCGAAAATAGCCCCCGCCGAGCGGATCGGCTGTTTATAAGCACCGCGGAGGTGGTCGCGGCGCCTCATTCGACTTCCAGCGGCCGGCGAGCTCGCGCACCCGCCCGGCACATCCGGGAGGCCGTGCGCACGAGCCAAGTGGCCGAAAATAGCCCCCGCCGAGTGGATCGGCTGTTTATAAGCACTGCGGAGGTGGTCGCGGCGCCTCATTCGACTTCCAGCGGCCGGCGAGATCGCGCACCCGCCCGGCACATCCGGGAGGCCGTGCGCACGAGCCAAGTGGCCGAAAATAGCCCCCGCCGAGCGGATCGGCTGTTTATAAGCACCGCGGAGGTGGACGCGGCGCCTCATTCGACTTCCAGCGGCCGGCGAGCTCGCGCACCCGCCCGGAACATCCGGGAGGCCGTGCGCACGAGCCAAGTGGCCGAAAATAGCCCCCGCCGAGCGGATCGGCTGTTTATAAGCACCGCGGAGGTGGTCGCGGCGCCTCATTCGACTTCCAGCGGCCGGCGAGCTCGCGCACCCGCCCGGCACATCCGGGAGGCCGTGTGCACGAGCCAAGTGGCCGAAAATAGCCCCCGCCGAGCGGATCGGCTGTTTATAAGCACCGCGGAGGTGGTCGCGGCGCCTCATTCGACTTCCAGCGGCCGGCGAGCTCGCGCACCCGCCCGGCACATCCGGGAGGCCGTGCGCACGAGCCAAGTGGCCGAAAATGGCCCCCGCCGAGCGGATCGGCTGTTTATAAGCACCGCGGAGGTGGTCGCGGCGCCTCATTCGACTTCCAGCGGCCGGCGAGCTCGCGCACCCGCCCGGCACATCCGGGAGGCCGTGCGCACGAGCCAAGTGGCCGAAAATAGCCCCCGCCGAGCGGATCGGCTGTTTATAAGCACCGCGGAGGTGGTCGGGCGCCTCATTCGACTTCCAGCGGCCGGCGAGCTCGCGCACCCGCCCGGCACATCCGGGAGGCCGTGCGCACGAGCCAAGTTGCCGAAAAAAGCCCCCGCCGAGCGGATCGGCTGTTTATAAGCACCGCGGAGGTGGTCGCGGCGCCTCATTCGACTTCCAGCGGCCGGCGAGCTCGCGCACCCGCCCGGCACATCCGGGAGGCCGTGCGCACGAGCCAAGTGGCCGAAAATAGCCCCCGCCGAGCGGATCGGCTGTTTATAAGCACCGCGGAGGTGGTCGCGGCGCCTCATTCGACTTCCAGCGGCCGGCGAGTTCGCGCACCCGCCCGGCACATCCGGGAGGCCGTGCGCACGAGCCAAGTGGCCGAAAATAGCCCCCGCCGAGCGGATCGGCTGTTTGTAAGCACCGCGGAGGTGGTCGCGGCGCCTCATTCGACTTCCAGCGGCCGGCGAGCTCGCGCACCCGCCCGGCACATCCCGGAGGCCGTGCGCACGAGCCAAGTGGCCGAAAATAGCCCCCGCCGAGCGGATCGGCTGTTTATAAGCACCGCGGAGGTGGTCGCGGCGCCTCATTCGACTTCCAGCGGCCGGCGAGCTCGCGCACCCGCCCGGCACATCCGGGAGGCCGTGCGCACGAGCCAAGTGGCCGAAAATAGCCCCCGCCGAGCGGATCGGCTGTTTATAAGCACCGCGGAGGTGGTCGCGGCGCCTCATTCGACTTCCAGCGGCCGGCGAGCTCGCGCACCCGCCCGGCACATCCGGGAGGCCGTGCGCACGAGCCAAGTGGCCGAAAATAGCCCCCGCCGAGCGTATCGGCTGTTTATAAGCACCGCGGAGGTGGTCGCGGCGCCTCATTCGACTTCCAGCGGCCGGCGAGCTCGCGCACCCGCCCGGCACATCCGGGAACCCGTGCGCACGAGCCAAGTGGCCGAAAATAGCCCCCGCCGAGCGGATCGGCTGTTTATAAGCACCGCGGAGGTGGACGCAGCGCCTCATTCGACTTCCAGCGGCCGGCGAGCTCGCGCACCCGCCCGGCACATCCGGGAGGCCGTGCGCACGAGCCAAGTGGCCGAAAATAGCCCCCGCCGAGCGGATCGGCTGTTTATAAGCACCGCGGAGGTGGTCGCGGCGCCTCATTCGACTTCCGGCGGGCGGCGAGCTCGCGCACCCGCCCGGCACATCCGGGAGGCCGTGCGCACGAGCCAAGTGGCCGAAAATAGCCCCCGCCGAGCGGATCGGCTGTTTATAAGCACCGCGGAGGTGGTCGCGGCGCCTCATTCGACTTCCAGCGGCCGGCGAGCTCGCGCACCCGCCCGGCACATCCGGGAGGCCGTGCGCACGAGCCAAGTGGCCGAAAATAGCCCCCGCCGAGCGGATCGGCTGTTTATAAGCACCGCGGAGGTGGTCGCGGCGCCTCATTCGACTTCCAGCGGCCGGCAAGCTCGCGCACCCGCCCGGCACATCCGGGAGGCCGTGCGCACAAGCCAAGTGGCCGAAAATAGCCCCCGCCGAGCGGATCGGCTGTTTATAAGCACCGCGGAGGTGGTCGCGGCGCCTCATTCGACTTCCAGCGGCCGGCGAGCTCGCGCACCCGCCCGGCACATCCGGGAGGCCGTGCGCACGAGCCAAGTGGCCGAAAATAGCCCCCGCCGAGCGGATCGGCTGTTTATAAGCACCGCGGAGGTGGTAGCGGCGCCTCATTCGACTTCCAGCGGCCGGCGAGCTCGCGCACCCGCCCGGCACATCCGGGAGGCCGTGCGCACGAGCCAAGTGGCCGAAAATAGCCCCCGCCGAGCGGATCGGCTGTTTATAAGCACCGCGGAGGTGGTCGCGGCGCCTCATTCGACTTCCGGCGGCCGGCGAGCTCGCGCACCCGCCCGGCACATCCGGGAGGCCGTGCGCACGAGCCAAGTGGCCGAAAATAGCCCCCGCCGAGCGGATCGGCTGTTTATAAGCACCGCGGAGGTGGTCGCGGCGCCTCATTCGACTTCCGGCGGGCGGCGAGCTCGCGCACCCGCCCGGCACATCCGGGAGGCCGTGCGCACGAGCCAAGTGGCCGAAAATAGCCCCCGCCGAGCGGATCGGCTGTTTATAAGCACCGCGGAGGTGGTCGCGGCGCCTCATTCGACTTCCAGCGGCCGGCGAGCTCGCGCACCCGCCCGACACATCCGGGAGGCCGTGCGCACGAGCCAAGTGGCCGAAAATAGCCCCCGCCGAGCGGATCGGCTGTTTATAAGCACCGCGGAGGTGGACGCGGCGCCTCATTCGACTTCCAGCGGCCGGCGAGCTCGCGCAACCGCCCGGAACATCCGGGAGGCCGTGCGCACGAGCCAAGTGGCCGAAAATAGCCCCCGCCGAGCGGATCGGCTGTTTATAAGCACCGCGGAGGTGGTCGCGGCGCCTCATTCGACTTCCAGCGGCCGGCGAGCTCGCGCACCCGCCCGGCACATCCGGGAGGCCGTGCGCACAAGCCAAGTGGCCGAAAATAGCCCCCGCCGAGCGGATCGGCTGTTTATAAGCACAGCGGAGGTGGTCGCGGCGCCTCATTCGACTTCCAGCGGCCGGCGAGATCGCGCACCCGCCCGGCACATCCGGGAGGCCGTGCGCACGAGCCAAGTGGCCGAAAATAGCCCCCGCCGACCGGATCGGCTGTTTATAAGCACCGCGGAGGTCGTCGCGGCGCCTCATTCGACCTCCAGCGGCCGGCGAGCTCGCGCACCCGCCCGGCACATCCGGGAGGCCGTGCGCACGAGCCAAGTGGCCGAAAATAGCCCCCGCCGAGCGGATCGGCTATTTATAAGCACCGCGGATGTGGTCGCGGCGCCTCATTCGACTTCCAGCGGCCGGCGAGCTCGCGCACCCGCCCGGCACATCCGGGAGGCCGTGCGCACGAGCCAAGTGGCCGAAAATAGCCCCCGCCGAGCGGATCGGCTGTTTATAAGCACCGCGGAGGTGGTCGCGGCGCCTCATTCGACTTCCAGCGGCCGGCGAGCTCGCGCACCCGCCCGGCACATCCGGGAGGCCGTGCGCACGAGCCAAGTGGCCGAAAATAGCCCCCGCCGAGCGGATCGGCTGTTTATAAGCACCGCGGATGTGGTCGCGGCGCCTCATTCGACTTCCAGCGGCCGGCGAGCTCGCGCACCCGCCCGGCACATCCGGGAGGCCGTGCGCACGAGCCAAGTGGCCGAAAATAGCCCCCGCCGAGCGGATCGGCTGTTTGTAAGCACCGCGGAGGTGTGTCACGTGCTGGTGCCACCTGCGACGGGACCACGCCCCCCTGTCAGTGGGATCACCGTCACCTGCCACGGGTTCATGGACAGCGCTATATCAGCGCTGCCAGCGCAGACCCGAGTGCCAGTCTGTCCCTTGATGCTGCTTCGCTCATCATTCCCGGAGAGAATTGACTCACTTGACTACTCGAAACCCTCGCAGAATCGTTGTCCTCTCCAGCCCGATCGCCGCTCCAGCGCCAGCTGTTCCCATCATCCCCTTCAAATAAAGTCCGTCGTTACGCACTTGGCTGTACTGTCCGATCCTTAACAGTACAGACTGGCCAACACGATGCAGTCAGCGAACGACGAGACGGCATTGGGCCGACTGGAGCGAGCCGAGACCGCCATCAGCAGCCTGTCCGCCGACATCCGGAACCTGATCGAGGTTGGTCAGCAACAACAGCTGCAGCAGCAGGAGATGGCCCAAGCCCTCCAGAGACTGTCGGTGGCTGCGTCCCCGGCTGTCACGGCACCCCCGCACCGCCCGTCTGCCGAGGCCAGGAGGCTCGTGGACGTCCCGGAGCCCCGCCTCGGCAACATTGAAAAGTTCAACGGCGATCCCAAGCACGTGAGGGCGTTTGTGACCAACTGTCGCATAATGTTCAGCCTCCAGCCCGTCACGTTTGCGTCAGAATCAGCCAAGGTCGGTTTCGTTCTAACCCACCTCACGGGCGAGGCGCGGCTATGGGGTTTGGCAGAGTATGAACGGATGGCCCCGGCATGCGATTCCTTCGACGCCTTCGCAGAGGAATTGCTCTTCCTGTTCGACCTGGGATCCGCCGCCGAAGACGCCGCCGAGGAACTGGCGACGCTGCGTCAGGGTAGCCGATCGGTCGCGGAGTACGCCCTTAAATTCCAGACGTTGGCCGGCAGCAGCGGATGGAACGCGCCAGCGCTCGTCAGCACGTTCCTAAACGGCCTCGCGGATTATATGAAGGACGAACTGGTGTCGTACGATCGCCCGCGAACCCTGAGGGGCGCGATGGACTTGGCGGCCCGAGTAGACCGGCGGATCCGGACGCGGCGGCGCGATCGGGAGAGGAGGTCCCCGCGGAATCCGCGTGGCCACATTCCTCCGTCTGCTGGGGACCCGCCCACCACTCCACCCGCCGAGCCCATGGATCTGGGAGGGGCTCGGGTCTCCTCGGAGGAGCACCGTCGACGCCTTTCGCTGGGCTTGTGTTTTTACTGTGGGGAGGGGGGCCATCGGGTGGCGGGGTGCCCGCTAAAAGGCCGGAGCTCACGCGGCGTCGGGGGATCCGCGTGAGCTCGACCAGCACCGGCTCTCCCAGTCCCAGCACGCTCACGCTGCAGGCACGTGTCCAGCTTGCGGGGGGCGACCAGAACGTGGCAGCCTTGGTGGATTCCGGCGCGGAGGGGAACATCATGGACATTAGCCTGGCGCGTCGGTGGGGTGTCGGCTTCCTCCCTCTGAGCCCGCCCATTCCCGCGCGTGCCATTGATGGCCGCCTGATTGGCGAGGTGGCGTTCGTGACAGAACCGGTTAAGGTACTGCTCTCCGGCAATCACCACGAGACCATCCAGTTTTTTCTTCTTTCCCTCCCAGGACAGCAGCTCATCCTGGGGCACCCTTGGTTGCGGCAGCACAACCCGGTGCTGGACTGGGAGGTGGGGGTTGTACGGCAGTGGAGCGAACGCTGCCATCGAGTGTGCCTGAAGGCGGCCACCAGCCCACTCGGCAGAGCCCCGCCCAGGTACAGTCCCGACATCTCCAAGGTCCCAGCAGTTTATCACGAACTCAAGGAGGTTTTTAGTAAAGCCAGGGCCGCTTCTCTTCCTCCACACCGGTCCTACGATTGCGCCATCGACCTGTTGCCCGGCACCTTCCCTCCCAAGGGGCGCGTCTACTCCCTGTCCGCTCCTGAGCGCCGGGCTATGGAGGAGTACATCCGGGAGTCCCTGGCAGCCGGCATCATACGGCCGTCCTCTTCACCTGCGGGAGCGGGGTTTTTCTTCGTGAAGAAGAAGGAGGGCACGCTCCGTCCGTGTATCGACTACCGGGGAATAAACGCAATCACCGTAAAGAACCGATACCCTCTGCCTCTTCTTTCGTCCGCCTTTGAGAGCCTTCAGGGTGCCACCATCTTCACCAAGCTGGATCTTCGCAACGCCTACCACCTGATCCGCATCCGGGAGGGAGACGAGTGGAAGACGGCTTTCAACACCCCGAGCGGACACTACGAGTACTTGGTGGTTCCGTTTGGGCTCACCAACGCCCCAGCAGTTTTCCAGTCACTGATAAACGACGTGTTACGAGACATGCTGGACAAATTTGTGTTCGTTTATTTGGACGACATCCTCATCTTCTCCCGCTCGCTTCCTGAACACATCAAGCATGTTCGGGCGGTGCTGCGACGCCTCCTAGAGAATTCGCTCTACGTGAAGGCAGAGAAGTGCGAGTTCCACACCTCCTCTGTCAAATTCCTCGGCTACGTGGTGCGTGAGGGATCCATCGAAATGGACCCTGGGAAGGTGGAGGCGGTCACGTCATGGCCTGTTCCCGAGACACGCAAGCGGCTGCAACAATTCTTAGGTTTCGCGAACTTTTATCGCCGTTTTATCCGTGGATACAGCACGGCGGCCGCGCCACTCACCGCCCTTACCAGCCCCGCCTCTCCATACAAATGGACAGAACGGGCAGAACAAGCATTTCAGGAGCTTAAGAGGAGGTTCACATCCGCTCCCATCCTCAGAGTTCCCGATCCCGACAGACAGTTCGTGGTCGAAGTGGACGCCTCGAACGTGGGTGTCGGGGCGGTGTTGTCTCAACGCAGCCGCCAAGACGATCGTCTCCATCCGTGCGCCTTCTTCTCTCGCCGTTTGTCAGCCTCAGAACGGAACTATGACATCGGTAATCGGGAGCTCCTCGCCGTCAAGTTGGCTTTGGAGGAGTGGCGACATTGGCTGGAGGGCGCCACCACTCCGTTCATTGTCTGGACCGACCACCGCAACTTGGAGTATCTGAGATCGGCCAAGAGACTGAACGCGAGACAGGCACGGTGGGCTCTGTTCTTTGACCGGTTTGAGTTCTCTCTTTCCTACAGACCGGGTTCCCGTAACGCGAAGGCGGACGCCCTGTCGCGTTTGTTTCCTGGTGGGGAGGAGGGACAGGGTCCGCCTCCCACTATCCTCCCGAGCTCGGTTCGGGTGGCGGCTCTTACATGGGAGATCGAACGCCAAGTGGAAGCCGCATCACGCGATCAACCCGGCCCTAGCAACTGCCCGGAGGGTCGCCTGTTCGTCCCTGAAGGCCTGCGATCGGCCGTGCTGCAATGGGCGCACGACTCACGCCTGGCCTGTCATCCCGGCGCTGCACGCACGAGGTACGTGGTGGCACAGCGTTTCTGGTGGCCCACCTGGCAAGTGGACACCAGCGACTACGTCAGAGCCTGCTCAATCTGTAACCGCTACAAGACGCCTACTCGTCCTCCGGCCGGGCTGCTTCAACCCTTGCCGGTTCCCCAGCGTCCCTGGTCTCACCTGTCGATCGACTTTGTCACGGGCCTCCCCCCCTCAGAGGGAAACACGGTGGTCCTCACGGTGGTAGACCGTTTTAGCAAGATGACGCATTTCATCCCTCTGCCTAGGCTCCCATCTGCAAAGCAGACAGCGTCCATCATGGTGCGGGAGGTGTTTCGTCACCACGGTCTCCCACGAGACATCGTGTCAGACCGAGGACCTCAATTCGCCTCCACCTTCTGGACGGAGTTCTGCCGACTCCTCGGCGCCACGGCCAGCCTCTCCTCGGGGTTTCACCCTCAGTCCAACGGTCAAGCGGAGCGCCTGAACCAGGAACTGGGCAGGTCTCTCCGATGCATGGCCGCCGGAGACCAGCGCGGGTGGGTACAACAGCTTCCCTGGGTAGAGTACGCTCACAATTCCCTTCCCAGCTCGGCCACGGGACTTTCGCCTTTCCACTGCGTCTTCGGGTACCAGCCACCCTTGTTCGCCCACCAGGAGCGTGGTGCGGCGTGCCCGTCGGCCCAGGCTTGTGTCCGCCGTTGTCATCGTGCCTGGGCGAGGGGCCGGGCCACTCTTCTCCGCTCTGTTTCAGGCTACGCCCGCCAGGCGAACAAGCACCGGACGCCGGCTCCGGAGTACAGAGTGGGGCAGCGTGTGTGGCTCTCGACGCGGGATTTGCCGCTGCGAGCGGGATCCCGCAAACTGGCGCCCCGCTTTGTTGGACCGTTCCCTATCCAGAGGGTGATTGGCCCGGCCGCAGTCCGTCTGCTCCTTCCAGACTCCATGAAGGTTCATCCCACGTTCCACGTGTCCCGTGTGCGGCCCATCCATGAAAGCGCGTTGGCGCCGGCGCCCGTTCCGCCGCCGCCGCCCCAGCTCGTCGATGGGGGCCCGGCTTACGCTGTCCGCTCCCTGCTCCGATCGCGGCGGCGTGGTCGGGGCCTACAATACCTCGTGGACTGGGAGGGTTATGACGACGCGCACCGCTCCTGGATTCCGAGCCGCTGGATACTCGACCGTTCGCTCATCACGGAGTTCCATCGCTGTCATCCGGACCAACCGGGTCCTCGGCGCGGGCGCCCGAGGAGGGACGGGGGGGACCAGGGGTGAGGGTCCAGGGTGGTCTTGCCCACTGGTACCGGGGTCTTCTGCCCCCGCGCCCGTCGATCCTGCGTCTGGCGAGGTGTCGGACGTTTCAGCGGTGTGCTGACCCCTCCACCTGGCCACCCGGGGTAGTGCCTTCCTTTTAGTTTTTTTTTTGTTTTGTTATTTTCGGTTCCTGGGGACGTCGGGAGCCGTCCCTTGTGGGGGGGGTTCTGTCACGTGCTGGTGCCACCTGCGACGGGACCACGCCCCCCTGTCAGTGGGATCACCGTCACCTGCCACGGGTTCATGGACAGCGCTATATCAGCGCTGCCAGCGCAGACCCGAGTGCCAGTCTGTCCCTTGATGCTGCTTCGCTCATCATTCCCGGAGAGAATTGACTCACTTGACTACTCGAAACCCTCGCAGAATCGTTGTCCTCTCCAGCCCGATCGCCGCTCCAGCGCCAGCTGTTCCCATCATCCCCTTCAAATAAAGTCCGTCGTTACGCACTTGGCTGTACTGTCCGATCCTTAACAAGGTGGTCGCGGCGCCTCATTCGACTTCCAGCGGCCGGCGAGCTCGCGCACCCGCCCGGCAACTCCGGGAGGCCGTGCGCACGAGCCAAGTGGCCGAAAATAGCCCCCGCCGAGCGGATCGGCTGTTTATAAGCACCGCGGAGGTGGTCGCGGCGCCTCATTCGACTTCCAGCGGCCGGCGAGCTCGCGCACCCGCCCGGCACATCCGGGAGGCCGTGCGCACGAGCCAAGTGGCCGAAAATAGCCCCCGCCGAGCGGATCGGCTGTTTATAAGCACCGCGGAGGTGGTCGCGGCGCCTCATTCGACTTCCAGCGGCCGGCGAGCTCGCGCACCCGCTCGGCACATCCGGGAGGCCGTGCGCACGAGCCAATTGGCCGAAAATAGCCCCCGCCGAGCGGATCGGCTGTTTATAAGCACCGCGGAGGTGGTCGCGGCGCCTCATTCGACTTCAAGCGGCCGGCGAGCTCGTGCACCCGCCCGGCACATCCGGGAGGCCGTGCGCACGAGCCAAGTGGCCGAAAATAGCCCCCGCCGAGCGGATCGGCTGTTTATAAGCACCGCGGAGGTGGTAGCGGCGCCTCATTCGACTTCCAGCGGCCGGCGAGCTCGCGCACCCGCCCGGCACATCCGGGAGGCCGTGCGCACGAGCCAAGTGGCCGAAAATAGCCCCCGCCGAGCGGATCGGCTGTTTATAAGCACCGCGGAGGTGGACGCGGCGCCTCATTCGACTTCCAGCGGCCGGCGAGCTCGCGCACCCGCCCGGAACATCCGGGAGGCCGTGCGCACGAGCCAAGTGGCCGAAAATAGCCCCCGCCGAGCGGATCGGCTGTTTATAAGCACCGCGGAGGTGGTCGCGGCGCCTCATTCGACTTCCAGCGGCCGGCGAGATCGCGCACCCGCCCGGCACATCCGGGAGGCCGTGCGCACGAGCCAAGTGGCCGAAAATAGCCCCCGCCGAGCGGATCGGCTGTTTATAAGCACCGCGGAGGTGGTCGCGGCGCCTCATTCGACTTCCGGCGGGCGGCGAGCTCGCGCACCCGCCCGGCACATCCGGGAGGCCGTGCGCACGAGCCAAGTGGCCGGAAATAGCCCCCGCCGAGCGGATCGGCTGTTTATAAGCACCGCGGAGGTGGTCGCGGCGCCTCATTCGACTTCCAGCGGCCGGCGAGCTCGCGCACCCGCCCGGCACATCCGGGAGGCCGTGCGCACAAGCCAAGTGGCCGAAAATAGCCCCCGCCGAGCGGATCGGCTGTTTATAAGCACCGCGGAGGTGGTCGCGGCGCCTCATTCGACTTCCAGCGGCCGGCGAGATCGCGCACCCGCCCGGCACATCCGGGAGGCCGTGCGCACGAGCCAAGTGGCCGAAAATAGCCCCCGCCGAGCGGATCGGCAGTTTATAAGCACCGCGGAGGTGGTCGCGGCGCCTCATTCGACTTCCAGCGGCCGGCGAGCTCGCGCACCCGCCCGGCACATCCGGGAGGCCGTGCGCACGAGCCAAGTGGACGAAAATAGCCCCCGCCGAGCGGATCGGCTGTTTGTAAGCACTGCGGAGGTGGTCGCGGCGCCTCATTCGACTTCCAGCGGCCGGCGAGCTCGCGCACCCGCCCGGCACATCCGGGAGGCCGTGCGCACGAGCCAAGTGGCCGAAAATAGCCCCCGCCGAGCGGATCGGCTGTTTATAAGCACCGCGGAGGTGGTCGCGGCGCCTCATTCGACTTCCAGCGGCCGGCGAGCTCGCGCACCCGCCCGGCACATCCGGGAGGCCGTGCGCACGAGCCAAGTGGCCGAAAATAGCCCCCGCCGAGCGGATCGGCTGTTTATAAGCACCACGGAGGTGGACGCGGCGCCTCATTCGACTTCCAGCGGCCGGCGAGCTCGCGCACCCGCCCGGAACATCCGGGAGGCCGTGCGCACGAGCCAAGTGGCCGAAAATAGCCCCCGCCGAGCGGATCGGCATTTTATAAGCACCGCGGAGGTGGTCGCGGCGCCTCATTCGACTTCCAGCGGCCGGCGAGATCGCGCACCCGCCCGGCACATCCGGGAGGCCGTGCGCACGAGCCAAGTGGCCGAAAATAGCCCCCGCCGAGCGGATCGGCTGTTTATAAGCACCGCGGAGGTGGTCGCGGCGCCTCATTCGACTTCCAGCGGCCGGCGAGCTCGCGCACCCGCCCGGCACATCCGGGAGGCCGTGCGCACGAGCCAAGTGGCCGAAAATAGCCCCTGCCGAGCGGATCGGCTGTTTATAAGCACCGCGGAGGTGGTCGCGGCGCCTCATTCGACTTCCAGCGGCCGGCGAGCTCGCGCACCCGCCCGGCACATCCGGGAGGCCGTGCGCACCAGCCAAGTGGCCGAAAATAGCCCCCGCCGAGCGGATCGGCTGTTTATAAGCACCGCGGAAGTGGTCGCGGCGCCTCATTCGACTTCCAGCGGCCGGCGAGATCGCGCACCCGCCCGGCACATCCGGGAGGCCGTGCGCACGAGCCAAGTGGCCGAAAATAGCCCCCGCCGAGCGGATCGGCTGTTTATAAGCACCGCGGAGGTGGTCGCGGCGCCTCATTCGACTTCCAGCGGCCGGCGAGCTCGCGCACCCGCCCGGCACATCCGGGAGGCCGTGCGCACGAGCCAAGTGGCCGAAAATAGCCCCCGCCGAGCGGATCGGCTGTTTATAAGCACCGCGGATGTGGTCGCGGCGCCTCATTCGACTTCCAGCGGCCGGCGAGCTCGCGCACCCGCCCGGCACATCCGGGAGGCCGTGCGCACGAGCCAAGTGGCCGAAAATAGCCCCCGCCGAGCGGATCGGCTGTTTGTAAGCACCGCGGAGGTGTGTCACGTGCTGGTGCCACCTGCGACGGGACCACGCCCCCCTGTCAGTGGGATCACCGTCACCTGCCACGGGTTCATGGACAGCGCTATATCAGCGCTGCCAGCGCAGACCCGAGTGCCAGTCTGTCCCTTGATGCTGCTTCGCTCATCATTCCCGGAGAGAATTGACTCACTTGACTACTCGAAACCCTCGCAGAATCGTTGTCCTCTCCAGCCCGATCGCCGCTCCAGCGCCAGCTGTTCCCATCATCCCCTTCAAATAAAGTCCGTCGTTACGCACTTGGCTGTACTGTCCGATCCTTAACAGTACAGACTGGCCAACACGATGCAGTCAGCGAACGACGAGACGGCATTGGGCCGACTGGAGCGAGCCGAGACCGCCATCAGCAGCCTGTCCGCCGACATCCGGAACCTGATCGAGGTTGGTCAGCAACAACAGCTGCAGCAGCAGGAGATGGCCCAAGCCCTCCAGAGACTGTCGGTGGCTGCGTCCCCGGCTGTCACGGCACCCCCGCACCGCCCGTCTGCCGAGGCCAGGAGGCTCGTGGACGTCCCGGAGCCCCGCCTCGGCAACATTGAAAAGTTCAACGGCGATCCCAAGCACGTGAGGGCGTTTGTGACCAACTGTCGCATAATGTTCAGCCTCCAGCCCGTCACGTTTGCGTCAGAATCAGCCAAGGTCGGTTTCGTTCTAACCCACCTCACGGGCGAGGCGCGGCTATGGGGTTTGGCAGAGTATGAACGGATGGCCCCGGCATGCGATTCCTTCGACGCCTTCGCAGAGGAATTGCTCTTCCTGTTCGACCTGGGATCCGCCGCCGAAGACGCCGCCGAGGAACTGGCGACGCTGCGTCAGGGTAGCCGATCGGTCGCGGAGTACGCCCTTAAATTCCAGACGTTGGCCGGCAGCAGCGGATGGAACGCGCCAGCGCTCGTCAGCACGTTCCTAAACGGCCTCGCGGATTATATGAAGGACGAACTGGTGTCGTACGATCGCCCGCGAACCCTGAGGGGCGCGATGGACTTGGCGGCCCGAGTAGACCGGCGGATCCGGACGCGGCGGCGCGATCGGGAGAGGAGGTCCCCGCGGAATCCGCGTGGCCACATTCCTCCGTCTGCTGGGGACGCGCCCACCACTCCACCCGCCGAGCCCATGGATCTGGGAGGGGCTCGGGTCTCCTCGGAGGAGCACCGTCGACGCCTTTCGCTGGGCTTGTGTTTTTACTGTGGGGAGGGGGGCCATCGGGTGGCGGGGTGCCCGCTAAAAGGCCGGAGCTCACGCGGCGTCGGGGGATCCGCGTGAGCTCGACCAGCACCGGCTCTCCCAGTCCCAGCACGCTCACGCTGCAGGCACGTGTCCAGCTTGCGGGGGGCGACCAGAACGTGGCAGCCTTGGTGGATTCCGGCGCGGAGGGGAACATCATGGACATTAGCCTGGCGCGTCGGTGGGGTGTCGGCTTCCTCCCTCTGAGCCCGCCCATTCCCGCGCGTGCCATTGATGGCCGCCTGATTGGCGAGGTGGCGTTCGTGACAGAACCGGTTAAGGTACTGCTCTCCGGCAATCACCACGAGACCATCCAGTTTTTTCTTCTTTCCCTCCCAGGACAGCAGCTCATCCTGGGGCACCCTTGGTTGCGGCAGCACAACCCGGTGCTGGACTGGGAGGTGGGGGTTGTACGGCAGTGGAGCGAACGCTGCCATCGAGTGTGCCTGAAGGCGGCCACCAGCCCACTCGGCAGAGCCCCGCCCAGGTACAGTCCCGACATCTCCAAGGTCCCAGCAGTTTATCACGAACTCAAGGAGGTTTTTAGTAAAGCCAGGGCCGCTTCTCTTCCTCCACACCGGTCCTACGATTGCGCCATCGACCTGTTGCCCGGCACCTTCCCTCCCAAGGGGCGCGTCTACTCCCTGTCCGCTCCTGAGCGCCGGGCTATGGAGGAGTACATCCGGGAGTCCCTGGCAGCCGGCATCATACGGCCGTCCTCTTCACCTGCGGGAGCGGGGTTTTTCTTCGTGAAGAAGAAGGAGGGCACGCTCCGTCCGTGTATCGACTACCGGGGAATAAACGCAATCACCGTAAAGAACCGATACCCTCTGCCTCTTCTTTCGTCCGCCTTTGAGAGCCTTCAGGGTGCCACCATCTTCACCAAGCTGGATCTTCGCAACGCCTACCACCTGATCCGCATCCGGGAGGGAGACGAGTGGAAGACGGCTTTCAACACCCCGAGCGGACACTACGAGTACTTGGTGGTTCCGTTTGGGCTCACCAACGCCCCAGCAGTTTTCCAGTCACTGATAAACGACGTGTTACGAGACATGCTGGACAAATTTGTGTTCGTTTATTTGGACGACATCCTCATCTTCTCCCGCTCGCTTCCTGAACACATCAAGCATGTTCGGGCGGTGCTGCGACGCCTCCTAGAGAATTCGCTCTACGTGAAGGCAGAGAAGTGCGAGTTCCACACCTCCTCTGTCAAATTCCTCGGCTACGTGGTGCGTGAGGGATCCATCGAAATGGACCCTGGGAAGGTGGAGGCGGTCACGTCATGGCCTGTTCCCGAGACACGCAAGCGGCTGCAACAATTCTTAGGTTTCGCGAACTTTTATCGCCGTTTTATCCGTGGATACAGCACGGCGGCCGCGCCACTCACCGCCCTTACCAGCCCCGCCTCTCCATACGAATGGACAGAACGGGCAGAACAAGCATTTCAGGAGCTTAAGAGGAGGTTCACATCCGCTCCCATCCTCAGAGTTCCCGATCCCGACAGACAGTTCGTGGTCGAAGTGGACGCCTCGAACGTGGGTGTCGGGGCGGTGTTGTCTCAACGCAGCCGCCAAGACGGTCGTCTCCATCCGTGCGCCTTCTTCTCTCGCCGTTTGTCAGCCTCAGAACGGAACTATGACATCGGTAATCGGGAGCTCCTCGCCGTCAAGTTGGCTTTGGAGGAGTGGCGACATTGGCTGGAGGGCGCCACCACTCCGTTCATTGTCTGGACCGACCACCGCAACTTGGAGTATCTGAGATCGGCCAAGAGACTGAACGCGAGACAGGCACGGTGGGCTCTGTTCTTTGACCGGTTTGAGTTCTCTCTTTCCTACAGACCGGGTTCCCGTAACGCGAAGGCGGACGCCCTGTCGCGTTTGTTTCCTGGTGGGGAGGAGGGACAGGGTCCGCCTCCCACTATCCTCCCGAGCTCGGTTCGGGTGGCGGCTCTTACATGGGAGATCGAACGCCAAGTGGAAGCCGCATCACGCGATCAACCCGGCCCTAGCAACTGCCCGGAGGGTCGCCTGTTCGTCCCTGAAGGCCTGCGATCGGCCGTGCTGCAATGGGCGCACGACTCACGCCTGGCCTGTCATCCCGGCGCTGCACGCACGAGGTACGTGGTGGCACAGCGTTTCTGGTGGCCCACCTGGCAAGTGGACACCAGCGACTACGTCAGAGCCTGCTCAATCTGTAACCGCTACAAGACGCCTACTCGTCCTCCGGCCGGGCTGCTTCAACCCTTGCCGGTTCCCCAGCGTCCCTGGTCTCACCTGTCGATCGACTTTGTCACGGGCCTCCCCCCCTCAGAGGGAAACACGGTGGTCCTCATGGTGGTAGACCGTTTTAGCAAGATGACGCATTTCATCCCTCTGCCTAGGCTCCCATCTGCAAAGCAGACAGCGTCCATCATGGTGCGGGAGGTGTTTCGTCACCACGGTCTCCCACGAGACATCGTGTCAGACCGAGGACCTCAATTCGCCTCCACCTTCTGGACGGAGTTCTGCCGACTCCTCGGCGCCACGGCCAGCCTCTCCTCGGGGTTTCACCCTCAGTCCAACGGTCAAGCGGAGCGCCTGAACCAGGAACTGGGCAGGTCTCTCCGATGCATGGCCGCCGGAGACCAGCGCGGGTGGGTACAACAGCTTCCCTGGGTAGAGTACGCTCACAATTCCCTTCCCAGCTCGGCCACGGGACTTTCGCCTTTCCACTGCGTCTTCGGGTACCAGCCACCCTTGTTCGCCCACCAGGAGCGTGGTGCGGCGTGCCCGTCGGCCCAGGCTTGTGTCCGCCGTTGTCATCGTGCCTGGGCGAGGGGCCGGGCCACTCTTCTCCGCTCTGTTTCAGGCTACGCCCGCCAGGCGAACAAGCACCGGACGCCGGCTCCGGAGTACAGAGTGGGGCAGCGTGTGTGGCTCTCGACGCGGGATTTGCCGCTGCGAGCGGGATCCCGCAAACTGGCGCCCCGCTTTGTTGGACCGTTCCCTATCCAGAGGGTGATTGGCCCGGCCGCAGTCCGTCTGCTCCTTCCAGACTCCATGAAGGTTCATCCCACGTTCCACGTGTCCCGTGTGCGGCCCATCCATGAAAGCGCGTTGGCGCCGGCGCCCGTTCCGCCGCCGCCGCCCCAGCTCGTCGATGGGGGCCCGGCTTACGCTGTCCGCTCCCTGCTCCGATCGCGGCGGCGTGGTCGGGGCCTACAATACCTCGTGGACTGGGAGGGTTATGACGACGCGCACCGCTCCTGGATTCCGAGCCGCTGGATACTCGACCGTTCGCTCATCACGGAGTTCCATCGCTGTCATCCGGACCAACCGGGTCCTCGGCGCGGGCGCCCGAGGAGGGACGGGGGGGACCAGGGGTGAGGGTCCAGGGTGGTCTTGCCCACTGGTACCGGGGTCTTCTGCCCCCGCGCCCGTCGATCCTGCGTCTGGCGAGGTGTCGGACGTTTCAGCGGTGTGCTGACCCCTCCACCTGGCCACCCGGGGTAGTGCCTTCCTTTTAGTTTTTTTTTTGTTTTGTTATTTTCGGTTCCTGGGGACGTCGGGAGCCGTCCCTTGTGGGGGGGGTTCTGTCACGTGCTGGTGCCACCTGCGACGGGACCACGCCCCCCTGTCAGTGGGATCACCGTCACCTGCCACGGGTTCATGGACAGCGCTATATCAGCGCTGCCAGCGCAGACCCGAGTGCCAGTCTGTCCCTTGATGCTGCTTCGCTCATCATTCCCGGAGAGAATTGACTCACTTGACTACTCGAAACCCTCGCAGAATCGTTGTCCTCTCCAGCCCGATCGCCGCTCCAGCGCCAGCTGTTCCCATCATCCCCTTCAAATAAAGTCCGTCGTTACGCACTTGGCTGTACTGTCCGATCCTTAACAAGGTGGTCGCGGCGCCTCATTCGACTTCCAGCGGCCGGCGAGCTCGCGCACCCGCCCGGCACATCCGG
>NW_026061653.1:57500-125000 GCF_024217435.2 Syngnathus scovelli
GGCACATCCGGGAGGCCGTGCGCACGAGCCAAGTGGCCGAAAATAGCCCCCGCCGAGCGGATCGGCTGTTTATAAGCACCGCGGAGGTGGTCGCGGCGCCTCATTCGACTTCCAGCGGCCGGCGAGCTCGCGCACCCGCCCGGCACATCCGGGAGGCCGTGCGCACGAGCCAAGTGGCCGAAAATAGCCCCCGCCGAGCGGATCGGCTGTTTATAAGCACCGCGGAGGTGGTCGCGGCGCCTCATTCGACTTCCGGCGGGCGGCGAGCTCGCGCACCCGCCCGGCACATCCGGGAGGCCGTGCGCACGAGCCAAGTGGCCGAAAATAGCCCCCGCCGAGCGGATCAGCTGTTTATAAGCACCGCGGAGGTGGTCGCGGCGCCTCATTCGACTTCCAGCGGCCGGCGAGCTCGCGCACCCGCCCGGCACATCCGGGAGGCCGTGCGCACGAGCCAAGTTGCCGAAAATAGCCCCCGCCGAGCGGATCGGCTGTTTATAAGCACCGCGGAGGTGGTCGCGGCGCCTCATTCGACTTCCAGCGGGCCGCGCACTCGCGCACGCCGCCCGGTTCAAATTTTCTAAGTGCAACGCACAATGAGATGCATGAGAAACGGCCTTGGTTACCATCACATTTGAAGCGATGAATACGAAGATAAATTTTATGACTCGGTGTATAAGTCGAGGTCGATTTTTTTCGGTCGATTTTGGATCGAAAAAGGTCGACCAATACACCGGCAAATACGGTATATATACTTATTATAAATGTAGTATTTATTATATAGATTTATTGTTTATTTATATATAGAAAGGCAGGTCCGCAAAAATATTTCTGACGCGTAGCCGGTCCGTGGCGCAAGAAAGGTTGGGGACCACTAGTCTAAAAGAATCTGGCCGTAACTGGAATAGGGTTCTACGCGAATGCCCAACGGAAAAGTGAAGTGCACAAAACCTGCATTTGGCTGTATCAAAATAAATGTCATGAAAAAGGTAAAAACACTACATGGAAGCGCAATGTGTTGTGCTGGGTTCTTTTACAAGTAAAGACTGCTGCTTTGAGTTCACAGGGAGCCATGCTCTTTATTCACTGTACATAGAGGTTTTTAACTCGTGTTGTAGTTTCAGTGTCGGAGTTCAAACTAGGCTTGCAGTTTCCGAATGCCATTCGTGATGGGTGCTGTAAAAAGTTCTTGGCTTAAACGATTGAAGTGCACATAAGAAAAAAAAAAAAGAGCTTGAAGTGCACATAAGAAAAAGAAAAAGCTTACAGCACCTGGTATTCCCAGGCAGTCTCCCATCCAAGTACTAACCAGGCCTGACCCTGCTTAGCTTCCAAGATCAGACGAGATCAGGCGTTCTCAGGGTAGTATGGCCGTAAGCCGTGCGGTGACCCAACATTTTGCATTTTATAGACACAATCGCCCCTGAAACTAGCGAGCAAGCCAATGAAGCCTTCAAAACTGCTTCGGCACATGGAGACCAAGCATCCTGCATTAAAAGACAAACCTTAACCACTTCGGGTTTCATTGTCTCCGATTACGCCTGGATGGGACCGGCTCGTTTCTGAGAAACAAGCTCGGTGCTCCCAATAATTCAACGTAATGGTGACTTTTATTTTTATGTGGTTTATATTTGTTTTTATGCCAGTCGTATCATTTTATTTAATCCTATATATATATATTTATTATAAATGTAGTATTTATTTATATAGATTTATTGTTTATTTATATATATATAAAGGCAGGTCCGCAAAAATATTTCTGACGCGTAGCCGGTCCGTGGCGCAAGAAAGTTTGGGGACCACTAGTCTAAAAGAATCTGGCCGTAACTGGAATAGGGTTCTACGCGAATGCCCAACGGAAAAGTGAAGTGCACAAAACCTGCATTTGGCTGTATCAAAATAAATGTCATGAAAAAGGTAAAAACACTACATGGAAGCGCAATGTGTTGTGCTGGGTTCTTTTACAAGTAAAGACTGCTGCTTTGAGTTCACAGGGAGCCATGCTCTTTATTCACTGTACATAGTCTGTCCTCTAGCGGTAAAAACGTGAACTGCAATGCTATGGCTGTCGCCACACAATGTAGGTTTTAAACTCGTGTTGTAGTTTCAGTGTCGGAGTTCAAACCAGGCTTGCAGTTTCCGAATGCCATTCGTGATGGGTGCTGTAAAAAGTTCTTGGCTTAAACGATTGAAGTGCACATAAGAAAAAAAAAAAAAAAAAAAAGATTACGGTAACTGGTATTCCCAGGCGGTCTCCCATCCAAATACTAACCAGGCCCGACCCTGCTTAGCCTCCGAGATCAGACGAGATCGGGCGCTCTCAGGGTAGTATGGCCGTAAGCCGTGAGACCGCTCAGAATTTTTCATTTTATAGACACAATCGCCCCTGAAACCATGCCAAGCAGCGGCGGGACTTGATGGCTGTGGTAAAAGTTTCCTTTCACAATTGACGTGGGAAAGAAAAAAAAAAAGGCTTTCAGCACCTGGTATTCCCGGACGGTCTCCCTTCCCTTTTGTTTTTTTTGATTTTTTTACAACCAGGGCCGAAACAGGCTTTCTTCCAAGACTTTTGGTGTTTTCTGGAAACATGGCTATCATGAAAAGTTATTGACAGCTTTTTATGCGGTAGCACGAATTTGCCGTTGCGACCTGCATTTTGCTGAATCAAAATAAATGCCTTGAAAAGTTTAAAAACACTTCATGGAAGTGTTGTGTTGGGTTCTTTTACAAGTCAAGCCTGCTGCTTTGAGTTCACAGGGAGCCATGCTCACTGTACATAGTCTGCCCTCTAGCGGTAAAAAATTGAACTATAATGCTGTGGATGTCACCACATAATATAGCTTTCAAACTCGTGTTATAGTTTCAATGTTCAATGTAAAGGCATCCAGGCCGATTCGGAGGCAGGTTCGAGTGTGGCCAGAGGGTGCCTCCGATGCACTTCGTGACTGCTTCGACACCACTGACTGGGACTTGTTTAAGCAGGCAGCCACCTACAACGATTGGACGGACATAGAGGAGTATACTGACTCTGTTACCTCTTACATCACGAAGTGCATCGATGATGTGACTTGCTCGAAATCCGTCGTCACTCGCGCGAACTGGAAGCCGTGGCTGACGGGGGCTGTCCTCAGACTGTTGAGGGCCAGGGACAAGGCTTTCAGAGCGGGGGATGAGGCTGGCTTGAGGACAGCGAGGGCCGACCTGTCCCGAGGCATCAAAGAAGCGAAGAAGGCGTTCTCGTGCAAGTTCTCCACCCACTTCAAGGACAGCAAGGACACACGTAGCCTTTGGCGGGGCATTCAGACCATCACGGACTACAAGCCCGCGCCGAGGAGCTGTGAGGGCGACGTCCGTCTGCTGAACGATCTGAACCGCTTCTTTGCTCGCTTCGACGCCCAGAACAGCACTTGCCCGCTGAAGTCCACTCCCCCCCCCACTAGCTACCCCCTTCTGCGTAGCGTGCGGCACTGTTGCGCTATTTTCGGGAATGTCTGCTGTACGCGCACTTGCTCCTTTTTTTCTGCTCCTCTTATTTATTTATTTATTGTTGTGTTATTTATTCATTATTTATTCAGCACACTTTTGTTATACTTGTTTACTTGTTTGTCTGTTGTGAGCCATGTCTTGTCACCGTGGGATAGGGGGGAACGGAATTTCGGTTTCTTTGTGTGTCTTTGGCATGTGGAGAAATTGACAATAAAGCTGACTTTGACTTTGACATCTCGGCCAATCTACACGCCGAGGGCTTCGATACGTACAAGTACGACGCGCCCACTGACGCGCTCTACGTGGGCCTGGGGCAGCACACAGCACGTGACTTTAAGACAGTGCGTAAGGGTTCACGCGTTTGTTTCAAGCTTCATGGAGCGGAGCCCATGCAATTTGAGGTGCAGGTGGGCGCGCAGGGTGGTAGCAGTGTCACCTTTATCACGGCCGTGGAGACGTATGCCCCGGAGTTTGAGCGCCCTCGTGACGTTCGGTACCACGGCTGCTTCATTCTACCCACTGCCGACTTTTCCGCCATGTGCCGGGGTTTCAAGCCGGGCACTATGACTATTGACGCTGTGCTGGAGAAGCAGGTTAGCATGTCCATGTGTATTGAGGGCTTCAAGACAAAGACGTACCGCTTTGGTACGGCCACGGACAAGCGCCCCGAGTACCACGCTGAGGTATCCTCCGACCGCATCCTAAAATTGGCCAAGATGGCAGCATTTGCAGACAGCAAAGAGGGTGTGCGAATGTACGTAGGTGACCTAATCAAGTTCGTGGCAACGTACAAGCTGGGTACTGTTGAGGTGCACATAGACGTTACTCGTTAGTGAGCATGTACTTAATGTCCCTGTCTATGATACGGATAGCCAGCTGGGCTGAGTACGTCTGGTTGTTCATCAGTGTGATTGTGCATTTGTACAGTCCGGTGTCAAACCGGTTGGGTCGGGCTCACCGCAGACCAGTACCGTTACATCAGCCTCGCATCGGCCCGCGGTGGCCAGCAGCAGCAGCAGCAGCAGCAGCAGCAGCAGCAGCAGCAGCAGCAGCAGCAGCAGCAGCAGCAGCAGCAGCAGCAGCAGCAGCAGCAGCAGCAGCAGCAGCAGCGTCCAAAGTATTCCAAGTATGCGTGAGTGTCTATGAGACAAGTGGTCGCCATGTGCAAAGAACGTAACATCGATGTGAGAAATGAAGATACCGGGCGCCCGTACACCCACGCAGAGCTGTGCAAGAAGCTAACGGGCAGTTCTCCCACCATCACGGTACCCGAAACTGTTACAAAGTGCATGAAGATCCCCATAGAGGACATTCGCAACAAGTGTGATGAATTGGAAATATCCCCCATGTCGCCTACCACGGGCATGAAGCGTAACAAGAACAGATTGTGTCAGCTGTTGGTGAGGGCTGTACATAGTCCCACACAGCGTAGCCCGTCGCCTCAGCGGCCCTTGGAGGAAAGTCTCTTGGCGATTGAGGAGAGCGCTGAGATGGAGATCCAAAGACGATCCAACACGGACAACAGCGCCCCGGTGCAACAGCCCCTGTGTGAAAGTCCGAGAAGACTACTAAATGACGACAGCCCTCCGGTGGCGAGCCCCAGCATGGACGGCAGCTCGAGAGGGCCACTGGATGAAGACAGCCCTCTAATGGCAAGCCCCAACACGGACGACAGCTCCCCGGTGCGACGGCCACTGACCGAAGGTCCAATGACGCCCGTCAGCCCAGACGGTCCTATGGTGCGAGCCAGGCAAAGCCCGTCGAGATCCCCGACCAGGACTCTGATGATACCCGACGGCCCAGACAGCCCTCTGGTGCGAGCCAGGCAAAGCCCGACGAGGCCCCTGACCGAGACTCTGATGACATCTGACAGTCCGCTGGCAGACTACAGCTACAGTACACGGCCCCGGTCTAACAGCCCCGTTGCGGGCTCTCCGGTGCAGCGGCCCCTGACTGAAAGTCCAACGAGGCCCGTTAGGCCATTGGTGGACTACGATAACAGCCCGTCTAGCAGTCCCTACTCCATAGGCACCGGTCCGTCATGTTCCATCGTTACTAGTCCGGTGTCTACCAAGCGACCCCTTGATAACGAAGCTTCACCTCTGGCGAAGCGTGTGCGGTTCGAACCCACGCACACGCCTGTTCCTCTACGCAGCCTCCGGGAGTGGACCGATATGGTCGCCATCATGTCGGAGTGCGAGTTGCTGAACCGTTGTTTGGAAGGCGGTGTGCCGGTCAATGATCCCAGGACGGGGCAGCGCCATAGCGTCGCACAACTGCGTGACGAGCTGCTCGAACAGGTAGCCGAGGAGCTACGCGTCTCACAGAGGTCATTTGAGGAACCCCTGTACGGCACCGAGACTCTGGAGGACCTGAAGAGAATGCGCGCAGCCGCACATATTTCCTTGCGGGACTGTAACATGGAGTATCGTTCTGCCGACAAGCTCAAAGACTTGTACGTTAAACACCTGGGTGATGCGTGGCTTTGGCCCAGCATGGATGAGATAGAACGGTTGATGTCCTCCGAGAGCCCCGTGACCATTAAGATGCGGGCGCGTGTTTACAAGCTGCCGCTCGTCTACAACTATGATGGTGGATCCCGGCCCCTCCAGGAGATTGCCCGTGATGTGCTGTACGAGCAAAAGAGCGCCGAGCGGCGCGCCCTATACGACTCTTGCGACGAGCAGCGGAGCCGGTGCAACATCGATAGCTTCAACGAACACTCTGTGCGCCGGGGGGAGCCCTGCGCGACTCCCCCTTGGGAACGACCAGTGCCCCAGCCCATGATCAACACATCTCCCATCTTTTCTACACTACGTGACAACACACCCGTAGTGGGACCTTACAACACGGTAGTGAGTTGCGCCATCCCGTACCCAGAGCTGGGCCAGGAGATCCGCCCGCAGCCCGAGAATACGACAGCGCGCCCGTTGTACGGGGCCCTGGTGAGACCGCTGAATCTACCAGTGGACATCTTGCCGGGCGGCTTTGACAATGTCATCGCTTACACCAGCATCGAGGATATGCCCCTGCAGTGTGTTAACGAGGATAACATTCAGAAGACATACACACCCTATGTGCCCGTGTGTGCCTGTGTTAAGCAGTACGCCTTGGACGCAGTCCACGATGTGATCAGGCCCCCCACGACTCAAGAGGAACAGCTCCTGTCTGTGTACGAGCCCATGAGCACGAGCAGCTGGACTATTACAGAAGCGTGACACCCAAGCTCAAGCTCTCTGATAGGTACTACGCCCCATACACGCAGAACGGTGTGCAGGTGCCCTGCATCATGCATGTCGAACACTACAAGAAATACATAAACGACGTGCTGTACACTTACGATAAGCGTTGTGGTGCAGACTGGCGAGCGCTACTGGCCCACGGCAGTGTGGGGCAAAATCAGGACTGTGTGCCCGCATCCCCCGTGCCCCCACCCCTGACGCCACGCGGCTCTCCCAGACCAATGTCTCTCGAGTCCTCGCCATTATCCCCTGTGCCAATGTCCCCTCCTATATCCACGGTGCCCATGACCCCGGGCCATTCTCCCAACTACTCGCTGCTGATCGACGGGCTCATAGACGTCGCCCACTCGCCATCGATCGACGATCTGACGCCGCTACCGCCCTTGCTGTCGCCCCTGCGGGAGCCGGACTTCGACGTCACCGTTGCGGACTTCTTTAACTGGACTGAACGGGACTACGGTGTCCACACCGAGTGGCTGGCCGACGGGCAAAAGGCACACACGGCTCATGCCCTGCTAACGGCGCTGGGCTATGATGTGCCAGCGGGTGTCTCGGTCAAGGATTACTTGCGCCGGTTCACCATCAGAGACTTTAACGAGTTGTTTCTCAAACTGGACTCCAACGGCCGCGTGTTCCAGCGGCCGTTGGATCTCAAAGTGTACGACAGTTACTTCTTTACGTTGGAGACCATGCTGGATTATATGGATACTGAGACGGGCACTGTGCGGACCACGGAGCAGTTTCAGGCGTACGTGCGCCTCAACCCCCGCCGTAACATCAGGATGCGTGCCTGCCCAGAGTTCAGTGCCGTTATGGACATGTTGGAACGCGACCTGGAGGAGCGCATCTTCTAGCCGCGAATGGCCTCCCTGGACTGTTATGAAAATGGCGACACCGCCCAGGCGGTGTCTGTTGACCTCAGCGTGAACCTGAGTGACCTGTTTACCCCTGCGCAGCACGCGCTCAACGAGGCAGACTTTCTGGCTGACTACCGGGCCCCGACCCTAACGCAGTGGGATTAGAAAAAATGCGTCCCTCGCTGTTGTCATGTCACAATTACGTCATATCAAAACTCAAACGTGTATCTGACGCCCAGGTGTACATGTTTATCCTAGAGACAGCCGCTGTGATAATTGAGTTCACGACCGCTGGGCACACTACTCATCTCGAAAAGTATAAAAGCATTGTACATTGTGTTTATGAAACTAATAAATGGACATATGAAGAGGAATTCCGTGTGGCTCTCTTTAATGACGAGGTGTGGTACAGTAGGCAGGATGTTCAGCCGCAGCTGCAGCAAAAGCAACCGGGTGATGCAAGACGCATAGTCCGGTTTGTGGATCAGCTGCACAGCTATGTGTACCTGTATCAGGGCATAGGTGACAGCAGGTTCCCGGTGCACATCCCCAACACAGTGTTATCGGGCATAAAGGGCCACCTCGAACGATACCGCATAGCGCATGATGCAGTTACGTTACAGCAGGTACTGTCCGTCCTCAAGATGCAGAATCACGTCAAGTATTACAACTGCGCCGCGGTTATCTACCGGATGTTGACGGGTCGCTCAGAGACGCTGCCCCAGTCCGTGGTCGAGGGCGTGCAGGCGGACATCGGCAGCCTGGCCGCTGAGCTCTCGTGCCGCGCGGACGTATGGCAGCTATGCTCCCAGGCCGGTGCCACATATGTATTTTTCCAGCTGTTGCGGCACAACGGCCACGAGTACAACAGCCACACGTTTGTGCCGGCCAAGACGCTGTCCAAGAAGCAGAAGCAGGACGCAGCATGCCATGCTCTGTGCAAGCACATGTCGTGGACCTTCTGGCCGTTGTGACAACTCTGCGTGTAATAGTGTACGTCCGGTAAGGATGACACTGCGTACATGATTGTTGCCACCCATTGGCCAAGACAAACCGCCAGTATTCCTTTCAGCTACACATCGGTATTCCACAGCCACCCCGATGACACTCTGGATAGTGTTCTGAATGTGTCGACTGTGGAAAACAATGTACCTCTAAATAAAAAGGATGTTGTGTGTGTCATTATTATCAGTGCCTACATTATGCCAAATAGACGCCATACAGGAGTGAAATATATATATACTAGTACACACTGAGTCAATACAATAACCAATGAATATTGTGACAATATTACAACCGACAACAATAACCAGCTGGAATATGTGTTGCACAACTAGGGTAATTGATCCACGTTTGGCGGATATGCACAGCAAGTGGTACACACCACCTATAGCGATGCGCCCATCCGACGCTACCGTGGGCACAATCCCACCTTGGCCAACCGCAGGTGTGTCGCCAAAGCAAAAGCCATGAAGGTGTGGTAGTACTTTGGTGCTCATGGCGTATTAACCGGGAGTATATTAAAAGCGATGAAGACCCCGTTGTTGTTAATACTGTCCATATTGGTGGTCTGCAATGGGGTGCTAGTGTCTGGCATCACCGGGTGTGAAACTGTCCACAAAGATGTAACAGATGCTCTGATGTGCATGAAAAACGCATATGATGACGGCCTGGGGTTACATTATAAGAGTCTGACGCCAAACCCGTCTAATCCCTTTACTGAAGAATATGTCTACATGATTGCAGCCAATAATCCCTATTATTGCTATCTGTTGAGAGAAACGGTTAACAGACTGTTGGGCTATACCTACGGTTATGTGACTGCACCAGATGACAAGGACAAGTTGTCCATGGGTAAGATGTCTATGTGTACAGGACAGCTTTCTCTGCTCCTGGATGCATGCGCCGAAGAGCTGGGTTGCAAGCATGCACCCTATGATCTTGAGGAGCTGGTGCACAACCACCCCGATGACACCATGGCCACTCTGGACAGAGCCCTGGATCTCGGTAACAGCTTTTAAAAGCGCAGTGTCCTGCTTGCGGGCTGAAATGTAAAAGGGTGCGATGTGGACGCACATGTCAGGTTGCGTTTCCTTCACATTGGCATTATCGTCAACTATGACCACACGAGACATCCCTCCAAAGTGGTCTACCAGGGGCTTACCCCCAGTCTCGTCGTGGATGTCAAACATGAGATAGGAAAGGGGCATTCTGTCGAGTCCCAGCACCTTGACTACGTCTCGAGCGTAGGCTCCACATGCCGCGGTCCACACACCCACGCGGTAGCCGCTGGCAAAAAGCCATGCTATGAATGTATGGGTGTGTGGACGAACGCACACCACAAAGCCTGGGATCTTATGCCACTCATATCGTGTGCCAGACGTGCGGCCGAGGCTGCGTGACTGGGCACATTATCAACATCTCTGGACACTCTCTTGACACCGAGATCTGGGATGGCCACACTCTCTATCAGAGTGTGGTCCAGATCTAGGATAACAATTGACATTCTTTTTAACAGGCCATTGCACTTGCAATCGTTTCTTAGTGAGTCACGTTATGATCCCAGTGGTGCGTGAGAGTGCACATAATGCATATGGACAGGCCATCGCACGTGGCACACACATAGTAATTGGGGATGGTGTGCACGGAGCACATAACATCGGGGGAACCTGTCTCCAGCAGAGACCGCAAGGAGTAGTTGACTGACTTGCTGGTAATGGCACAGCGGCACACGCAGCATTTGTCGTCCAGCATGGCCACACAGGCTTTGCACACGCTATGCCCGCAGTTGAGCACATACGGCTGGGTCATTGTTGGAAATAATATACTTTTTATCATTGGATTCTATGTAACTACTTTTGTGTGCAAGATTCTCCGCAGTATGTGACCAATCTGGCCTCGTGAAAATGACTTGGGGGCATATGGCAGTCATTAGCCGCGCTATACAATAAGCCCCACAGTTAGCTAGACATGTGCAGATCATGAGATTGTCATGGGACGGCTGAAGCGGACAAAGGTCATGAGTACGGCACATCAATGTATTCCCAGAGGCACTAAAGACTACGTCTTTGTTGAGCTAATGGTCATGAGACGTCCATACTGCCCACTCCATAAGAGTACCCCCTGTGTTCTGTGGTAATGGGATATAACTATGGAATGTTCTTCCTGTCTGGAAACCTACTCGACCATGTACACTTCCCCCTTTGTTTCTCTCTCAATAAAAGGCACGGCTAAATTCGAGCAGAGCGCGTATTCTCAGCCACACTTGCTGCGTGTGTTTGGGGTGCGCCCTTCTGCGCAGAAGAAAACGCTAAGCCAAAAAGACCTACCGCCTCTGAGATTGATTTCAGATAAATGTTGTAAACCCAACAGTCATAGTGGTGAGACACACAGGACAGTCCATGGCGATGACTGGGATGCACATACACGCACCGGGCGGTGCATTTCAAATCTTCCGGTGGCACGGGGCCGTGTCCACACCATGGAATGTGTGTACGTTCCATGATGTGGACACGACCCCGTGCCTATTTACGTACGTGCTACGGTGTTGTGGCCATTTACAGGATGGGGAAGCCTGCTGCGCCATCGGCAATCTTCATAATGTTGTGGTTGAGTGCGATAACTACAAGCTCAAACTTCTGTGCAACGCTGTAGCCGGAGGTGTTGGGTCCGTTACCCACAGCTGTGGTGCGGGCGTTGTCCGACACTTTACAGGCCAGAGTGACGTTGGACAGGCGTCCGTAGTTAGTGGAGCCCATGGGATTGACGCTGCCCATATCAAGGGTGTAGCAGTAGACCATGACGCCGTCGATCTCGGGCATACTGGGTGCAAAGTAGTAGGGGTTCACCGAGGTAAAGTAGTCCACTCCCATTTGGTACAGCCTGGCGGCGTTCTCGTAGATGAGAGACACCTCGGACAAGGGGTTCGTGGCCAGGGCTGGTAGCACTACCCTGTTGTCTGCGATTATAGTGATAAAAGTGTCTTGACCGGGTGGCTGAATCTCAGGTCCAGGTGGACCAAGGAGTTGTCCTGGGGGTTCACCGGCACTCGGGGGGCCACCTGGCACTGCTCGATGAGCATGGTGCGGCTGGACCGGGCCACACTCTCACGCTCCTCGCTAGTCAGAATGGCGTAGGTGCCCATTACGGACACTTCGGACAGGGATGGGGTGACGTTGCTCAGGTCGGCGGCTACTACGGGCCCGATGGCCATGGTGTTATTATCCTGGGCGATGAGGCGGTCCTCCCACTTCCTCAGCTTGAAGTGGATGCGCACCTCGTTGTAGGGTAGTGCCACGGTTGGTAGCGCAAGCCCAGTGTCCCTGGTGAAGAACAGAGGGATGGGTAGGTTCAGATAATGACCAGGTAGTATGGCATTATTTTGGATGCCTCCGACCAGGTCGCTCCTCATGCCAATCATCTTATGGTACCCAGACGACTTGGACCTGGGCATCATGCACGAGCTCCAAAAGTCCAGAAATTCACTGGTCAGTGTCTGGGCAACCAGGTCATTGAAGGAGACTGATACCTCCTCCACTAAGTTGTGCATCAGGTTGTCCGTCCAGCGGATCCTGCTGTTCTGCTTGCTAACTGTCAGGGCTGGTAGCTTAACGCGCAGCCACACGTTGAGCAGGTAGTCCCCACCGCGGGCCACTGTCACGCTGAACTCCTGGCCAAAGTTGGCCATACCGGTTTGCTTGGACAGTGTAACAGGTAGTTTGCTGTACCACGAGCAACGCACAGTCTCCCGGGCAAAATAGGTGACGGCGTTGTCGCCGCCATAGAGCAGAGTCTCCATGGCATCGTAGGCGGCGATGTCGATGAAACCGCTGGTCACATTTGCGCCCGAGATTGCTGACATTATATTTTTATATTACGGTGGTTCCGTTTTTCCTGCCTTGTCTTTCTGGAAGCTGGCGCTGAGCAAAAACAACAGTCCCACCCCGGCCACCGCCGCGCCCGTACCCATGGTCGCTTGGGTGGGCATCACGTCACATGGCTTGCCCATGACCACGATAGTGTTGGGGTTGCTGGGTATGTACACAGTGTCCACGTTGAGCCTGCCAGGTAAACTCTGCCAGTTGCCGTCTGCATCTTTGACACGGATAGTGTGGTTAAGACGGGACCTATTAAGGTAGAACATGATCCAGACGTCGTAGCCGGCCATAGCCGCACCGTGGCCCCATCCGAACTTGGTGGCCTCGCGGAGCTTGTTGGGGTCAACGTCCTGCACTTTACCCCGCCTGTTCCAGTCCTGCTCGTCCAGCACGTAGTACGTGCCGCTAGTGCTGTGCAGGTAGGCGTCACCGGGCCTCATGCTGCTCGTGGTGTGGGACGCCTTAGGGTCCTCCTTGTCGTCGGTGGCCAAGTTCAGTTTGTAACGGATCATGGGCCTGACAGCGGCAGGCCCGCCCGCGGGCATCATGTACGCTTCGGCCTTGGGCATGAGCACGGGCTCACCGTTTACGTCGGCCGTGTAGCGTTGGTGGTACACCATCTGGCCCTCGTTGAGCATAGCCACGGCGGCGGGTAGGGTGATACCTGTGACCTTTTGCGCTTGGCCCAGGTTAGCAGGCGTTACCGCATGAGGGTAAGCCACGGGCCCGGCTATGCTCGCCTGCCTGCACATGAACCTGTACGCATAGGCCACTAGCCCCAGGCCTCCCACCAACAGGACTATTCCGATCACTCCGCAGCGTCCCAGCACGGCTCCCGTGGCCACGGGCACACCCACTAGGAGGGCGGCCAAGGCGGCCGCCAGCTGCCACAGGTCGAATCCCTCGGCTTTGGCGGTGGCCAGCTGCTCTAGTTTGTTGCCCACGTCCTGAACACTGCTGCTTGTGGCTGTGGCGTCCTGTAGGCACGTGACCAGGGCATTGACAAAAATACTCAGCACAGAGTCTTCAATAACCACATTCCCAGTCACGTTGTTTACAGATATGGTCTGTGTACTGTTCACTTCTCCCTTGCATGTCTGGGTCATGGTGTTGAGGATGCGTGACGACACATCTACAAACTGCTTAACCGCGTTGGTAGCAGATGCGTACTGCCCGAAGTTGAGGCCACTGACAACGGCGGCCGCCTGCTGCGCCACATCGTTCAGAATCCTCTGCTGCGTCTGTTGGTCGGTTAGGGCAGTCATGACTGTGTTTAGATTCACAGTCACCGTCTGTTGCATGGTTAGGCCCTTGATGAGTACATCCCCCCAACGTGCGAAATGTTGATCATCTGAGAAGCGTCCACGGACACGTTGCTAGTGTTTGCTATGTCGGACGCCGCAGTGGCCACGGCCTTCAGGATGGTGTCAACCCCATTAAAAGACTGCACCGCTCCCATTTTATGGTTGTGTTGTTTTGAATGTAAACACATCACAATACTACAGCTACAGAACAAGCATGCGGTCGCTAGTGCTTGCTGTTGTGCTGTCGGTAGCGGTGGCTACCGACAGCTACACCCCTAATGTAACCTTGTCTCTGATCAATAATACCCTGATGATGGCGTGTACTATGGATTACAGGTTATCAACGGAAGGGCTGTCCCTCATGTGGGTCGATACCAACACATTGGAGCCTACCCACAACATCACGGGACCCAAGGAGCTCACAGAATCTGAGGCTGTCAACGGTACGGGCTGCTGCCTGGCGCTCAATGGGTCCTGTGCTGCTGGGGTGTCAACCGCGGAGACAGGGCCGGTGGAATACGTCGTACACGCGGGCATGTACATGTTGGGCAACACGTCCATATATGTGTCATGTCGACGTCGCGAGGGCTACACGTACAACTGGACCGTGTCGGAAACGCGCTGGAGCCACGGCGTTCTGCAGAACAACTTGAACCAGTATGACGATCCCAGCACCGAGACACCACCCGAAGACACAGAGTGCTACACCTATCACAGGGAGTACGTTTTACTGCAGACCAGTTGCCTGTTAGACCATGTGTTTATCATGCGTGGGTACGCGGGCACCACTTTCCGATACATGTGCTTCCAATGGATGCATGGCTCAGAGCACCAATTGCCCGTGGGGTCTGTAACATGTGGCCACACGATGGAGGACTGCCACATATTGTGTAAAGAGTCCACGCACGCCAAGGTTCCTATGGTAAGAGTCGATGGACATTGGTCCGAGGGCCTGGAGGGTGTGGGCCCTTACAAGGAAGGCAACTATCTGGCGTGCGGTCACCGCAATACTAACGGCAGCATGTACATCACCACACACAGACGTACCATGTGCACGTACAATCAGATGTTGTCGTTGGCCAGGTCGCCCGGGTGCCAGGGAACATGTAAGTACACATGTAAGTACACATGCTCGGCCGACGGCTCTAATTGCCCTGGATATTACACGGCCATGCTGAAAGTAACAGGGACAGCCGATGTCACGTACGAGAGAGACGATCAACACTCTACCAGCGCGTACATTGACCACCCCATTGGTGAGGTATACGTTAACTGTACCTACGGTCCCTTTAGTACGCACCTGGTTATAGACGGCACCGAGGACCCGACTTCCGTCGTCACGACGGATGAGCCCGCGGCGCTGTCCTGTCCACACGAGAGCCTGCTGCGTATGCTACTGAAGCAGTTCATGACTATGCTTGTGTGGTGTATGGCAGACTGTGTACAGTGTCAGATGCCGTTTCTAGGAAAGACCCAGCATTGTACGTGCTCCTACGACATACAGCCCCTCACAAAGTGTTGTGTAGGAACGTGTGAGTGTACTGGCGATTACGTGACCCACGTAGTAGGAGAGTACTGCCAGATGAAGGACCCACCGGAGCAAGCCGCATCTACATTGTGCCCGGTTTCTTTTGCCCATAGTAACCGTAAACCAGTTGGGCCAAGATCACCAAGGAAGCGCCAGACAGAGATAACCACAGCATGGGCTCCATGGCGCAGGGAGGCGCCCCCGAGCGGTACACCCTGACGACAGCCAGGGCAATAACGCCCAGGGCCACACCACCAACAAGCATAGACTTTTGTTTGCTAGCAATGATCTGATCCATGTTTTTAAAGAATTAAAGTTGTTAAAAAAATGTCTGCTCCGTCTCTGGGTATTTTGGCCGCCCTCTAGGGCGCTCCTGTGTTTGACCCGCGCGACCGCAGCCCAGTGTGTTACATTCCCAGCAACAGGAACCTGTTAAATCAGTATGCATACAATATTGTGCGCAACGGTGGTTGTCACCCCGTGGTGGAGCTAGCGCGCAATGAAAACAAGTATTACAGGCCCAGGTCGCTCAACAAGTCCATTAGCCGCTGTCCGTTTGCGGCGTGCTACTAACAAAGTCGACCCGGTAACCTGGGGGCATAACCTGTTGCCACCTAAAGACTGGCTCATATTCGGGGGTGACGTCTCTGTCAGTGGCAATGTGCACAATGCACAGGGGTCGGGGGTCCCGCTTAAGTACCACCTTGCAGCGGGTGTAACGACCCACAGCGTCGACGTAGATCTGGTTACCAGAGTGCAGGGCGTAGACGACCATTTGCTTGTTGTAGTTGAGCCACATCATTTGGGCCTTGGTGGGTGTCATGAAAAATGCAATGGTCATGCACATGCGAAGATTGCGCGCGATGGCACGGTAGTTGTAACATACGATGGCCCACACCAGCGAGCACATCACAAGATAAAACATTGCGTCTTTTATAATACTTTCGAAAGGGCAGCCTCGGCCAGCAACGCCACAACAAATACGCCGATGCGCAGCGACTGTTGTTCCGAGGGTACGAGCTCTGAGGCCATGTAGGCCAGGCACGGCACGACGATGAGCTGCACGACCACCGCACAGTCTCCGTGCGGACCCACCTTGGCCATGCTATCCAGAAATTTGAACACGCGCTTCTCGATATTACTCGGCTTAGCTGAGGTGTCAGGCAGCTGGCTGATGGGGTGCATGATGTTTTAATAAAATGGAGTGCGCCATTTGTTTTGAGTGTATTACAAGTAAGCCAGACAATCGTTTTTCAGTGGTGGCTACGTGCGCGCATTCCTTCTGCTACACGTGCCTGTGCAGGTGGGCCAGGTCCTCGAAGAAGGTGGGCAGTGAGCGGTGCTGTCCCGTGTGCCGAGTACCGTTTGCACACGTGGTGCCCAGCTCTCAGTGGCCCAGGGACCCAGACCATCGCAGACGCATTATACAAAACTACTTTGCATGGTGTCGAGACAGGTCCTGCTACTTCTGGAATACCTGTCATAATCCCTACTGCCTGTTCCGACACCCGGCGTAAGGAAAATGTTCTCCCAACTAGCATCCCAGGGCAGCAGCTCGGTGGTGGGCGTAGTGCATGTTGCGGGCGTAAAGAAAGTACTCAAGGTACTTGTCAACTGGGATTCCGAGAACCAGCAGTACGTACGCAGTGCCCTGGGCAACGAGGGCCGGCATGAACATCGGGTGGGCGAACTGGCTCACAGCAAGATGCCCTGGTGCTGCCCGGGCAGCACATACGTGCCTGACGTGACCGAACTCGGCGTGGGGATAGGTAAGGAGGGCATCTTGTTTGACTACATTGACTGTTGGGGTTTTCCAGGTTATCTTTATCGTAGGATTATGTTGGAATGTAGACTATAATGATTAACCAATCTTGTCTTGCTCTCACAACGTAGTAAAGTAAAGTGGTTGCTTCCTCTGCTTGAGTGACCAGCTGCAGAGGAAGCAATCAAAGTTGTTCTGTTTCCCACAACATCGTAAAACACCCCCTGCTCTGATCTTACCAGAGGCCGGGGGTTCACCAAACCTGTCCACTCTCACCCCCACTCTGTTCCTCCTAATAAATATGCCCTTGCAGGAAGGAGACTTTTCAGACCTCCATTTCGATCATCGCTGCACGCACAGCAACGAATGGACTCTCCACCTGCAGGTGTCCAAAAGGACTTACTTGTCTCCCGTGTGGTTCTTGCAAAATAAGTTGGAGTGAGCAAATCTCTAACATTTTGGTGCCGAAACCCGGGATCCTCATACCCACCATCTGACCGGCGAAGGAGGACGTGCTGCATTGTCGACAAGCCAGCGTCCATTAAGAGGACCTGGAGGAGAAAGTCCTGGGAAGAGAATTCTTCGCTGGGCCGGCATCTTAGGTCTGCCTTCGTCTGACAGAGGTGGATTGACGGGACCCGGCAGTGCAACGAACCAGGGGACAAGTAAGTTAAAGGCCTGAAGTTGTGTGATTGTGTTGTTGCTTGTGAAACGCGTAAAAAGGAAGAAGTGCACAGGAATAAGTTTTGTGGAAGGAGGGGGTGTTGTAGAGTCCCCCTCTGGATGAGGTGTCTCTTTTGGAGCAGTGGGTCTCAAACTGTTTTAAAATCTCAGTACCTCCGTGAATCATTATTTGACGACCACTGTTCTAGGGAGTACAACCTCGCGTTGGCAGGGCTGGGGACAAGGACTTTTGTCTTTAGTTCCCAGGGAAGGTGAGGGGTGTTGTAGAGTCCCCTCACTGGATGAAGCAGCTCCTTTGTTTTAAAAAAGGAGGACTTCGCGTTGGCAGGGCAGGGGACAAGGACTTTTGTCTTTAGTTCCCAGGGAAGGTGGGGGGTGTTGTAGAGTCCCCTCACTGGATGAAGCAGCTCCTTTTTTTTAAAAGGAGGACTTCGCGTAGGCAGGGATAACTTGTGTGATTGAGTGTGTGACTGGTAGGATAAATTGACTAAGAAGCAGTTCTAGCGTTGATCCAAGGCAATAAAACAGGCTAGTAATCTGTCGAAAGGTCAATTTAAACCTGCATTGAGGATCCTCAAAGAAAAAAAATTGAAAAAAAAATTGTAAAACCTTAAGCTACTAAAATTAAGATGGGAAATAAGAACGGTAAATCTCTTGCTCTGCTCTTCTTTAAAACGAGAAGTTCATGGCAAGTAGATTTCTTAATTGTATGTAATACATGCTGAAGTGGTAGAAGTGCTAGAGTGTGGTTGAAATCTTCACAAAGAGATGAGAACGAATTCAAGAGACAAAAGCTAGAAAGATGAAAACTGATGCGGTCACAAGTGTTTGTCAGACCAGGAGACAATAAGGCCCCTGTGAGCAGGTGCAAGGCCGCAGCTCAAGCCGCGGCTCAAGCAAGGGGCAAGAGGAGTTTCCGGTCCTATGCAAATCATGTATCGAAATTTAAAAGATCTGAAACCTCTCCCATATGACAGTAAAACATGTCATTGTCAGGTTATCGCAAATCGTTTTAGATTGTTAGAGCCCCTGTCCATACAAGAAGTATGACAATGCTGTTTGTAGGCCCAATTACAAATGAATAGGGATCAAATTGTGTTACACTGAAGTTAAAATATGCAAATCAAGTGGTAAAGAAATGCAACTTGCTTCTAGAAGATAAATAAATAAAATTAGAATGTGCTGTCCTCGTGTGCATGGGAGGGACCAGCTCATGATCGACCACTGGAAATGGCCAGCCTGTGACGAATCATTGTTGCTGAGACCTACCTTCCGCACGCGAGAGCTGTGCATGTGTGTGCGTATATGTTAAAATGATGAACATTGGCTAAAGTTTTAGTAAAAAAAAAATTTGCTAGACTGTGGTCTATCCAATTTGCACCGTAGAACAGAAATGATTTTGAAAGATAAAAATGAGAGGAAAAAGAGAGAAATCTGTTTGCAAGCAGAAACTAATCCACACTAGTGCATGTTAGTGTCAAGCCCTCATGAGAAATTCGGAGTTAACAAAACAACAGAACATGCTTTCAGGAATTGGGAGAAGCTAAATTGTGAATTTAAGATTTTGCAATGCTACATTTAATAGGAATAATTGATTGGTTGTGTTATAAGATTATACAAAATTCTAAATGCAAGCTAAATCTGAGAGATTGAGTTCTTCAAATGTAAAAACAAAGAAAAAATTCAGATTAATTTGCCAATTGTTTGTTTTAGTTAAGTTTTTTGAATTGGTGGATTATTCTACCAGGAAACCTGAGTTGAAAATGATATATGAATGTTGTGTGGTGAGCTTGGATGAATTGGGACCAATGTGATAGAAAGACTCCTTTTTGGAGACTGCGTGTGAGATGCAAATGAACATTGATGAATGATAGCCTGAATGAAAAGAAATTACAGGTTGAATGGTTGAAGTTGTTGGCGACTACTATGGAAAATTAGTAGAGCGACTTTGATGAAAGAATGATTTTGAGCAGGTTGAATGTTAGAAAAAAACACGTAGCTTTTGGATTGATAATTAACTGGAGAAAAAAACTGGAGAACCAGTAACACATGTAGAAGATGTGTGAACTGAGAAATTGAGAAGCGTTTTGGAAAGAAAGTCAAATTAAATGATGATGGAATCGTATGTAGTAAAGAACGCATTCTCCCAAAAAGTTTGTCAAGGTGTGAGGCATGGGCGTTGCCAAGGCTCATAAGGGGGGGAGTGAGTAGGACAGATAGTGGAAGATAGTAATAATACAACACTTTATGACAATGAATTTTCGAATACATTTGGTGTTATATTGTGGTAAATTTTTTGTTCTGGTGTAGATAGGTTAGCAACACGAGAGATTTAGAGGTTCAAAAGAAAGACAGTTAAAAGAAAACATTTTTGATTTGGACAATTGCAGGCTAACAGGAACATGAGAACGATAAGAACTACGAGGTGGGATACAATTTCATTGGGGAGATTGAGAATTCACAGCACCATACTCTAAGTCACATTTTTGAGCAAGCATGACAATAACACGTGAGAGGTCAAGACATACAGATCAGGGCTTGATGTGGAACGCATACCTCGATGAGTTGATTTTCAATAATGATACTGAAGACAACATACTGTCCGATTAAATTGGAACTATAGATAAAATGTAGCTCAAAAATAGGATGAGTTGCAGGATTTACGATATAAAAACGAGACCGCTGTTATTAGGATAATTTGAAGTTTGGTAAATAAATGTTACCAGCAAATTGATGGAAGCAGCTACATTTGGAGATAGTCTTACAAGTTTGACGTCGCAGCCTGTCATTCTCAGTGTCAGGGCCCCTGAAACCCAATCCGAGTCTTCGCCTGCAGCCGTAAACAACTACAAAATGGTGCCTGGCTCTGAAGCACCTTTGACCTTTGGCGAAGGACAAGAAAAGACTGCTGCTGTGCTTGGAGGAGGACAAGTACACTCCGGAGGAAATACAACATCCTCGGGGACGGAAAAGACAGTGAAAAGCGGAGGAACTCACAATGATGAAAATTGACTCATTTGAACAATGGACTCATTCAAGAGTAATGGATGGGGTCGCTCTGAAGCAACAACAAAAGAACACCAACTTGAGAGGGTGAAGTGCGGCAAAAAGAAATGGACTTGGAGTGTCCGACGACCAAATCGCACTCCTTGCTACGGCGTTCCCAAATTTGGTGAAGCTTGGTTCAAAGTGGAAGGGAGGTTCATTGTGCACTGAGTTTGACAGAACTGAGGAGATTTGATAAATAAATAAATAAAAATTTGAAAAATACGTAGGGCTACAGAGAAAAGCATTATAATCAGAGATTGAACGGATTTGGATAAAACAAATAGGCTAAAACGGTAGGAAACAAGAGCAAGATCTTATATTTTGGCTCATCAAGCTTAAGACGTAGAGGTCGAGTTATATAAATTTTAGAACAGGACATTTGGCAGTCAGGAGGAAGCTAGGTTGCTCAATGTACCTACTCAATACAATAGTAAGGGTTTTTATACCACAGTGGAGGTTGGATGGTCAGAAAGTTAGGTACGTTCAATTTTTGACATTCACACAATCATGCATAGGAGTCACAAGGCAACAGTTAACAAGACAATGACTGCAATAGGGGCCACCTACGACTGCACCGACATGGGAAAGTAGAAGTGAGAGAGCAGAGTATGGGATTATATGCTAAAACGTCTGCTATACAGTTACCAATAGGAGATTCTATCAAGAGAAGCTACATGAGAGATGGATTAGAATCTATTTGTCTGCGTGGGTGCGTGTGTGTGTGTGTGTGTGTGTGTGTGTGTGTGTGTGTGTGTGTGTGTGTGTGTGTTCACACCCTGTGTGGGTGCGAGCGTGTGAGGAGAAAGAAGGCATGGGTAAGACAATCTCTTTTAAACCAGGAGGCAATAAATGGGAACGCCCCTGTCATAAATAGTTTTTGATTAAAGGGAATCATTAGGAAACTGTGTCAAAGACAAATTTACTGCCGCTTGATCTTTCCTCCTCACAGGTCGACAACCCCATCAATCCAGGAGACTGGGTCTACATCGAGGTCATCAAAGGAAGGAACTGGGCCAGCCACGACGGGAGGGACCATTCCAAGTCTTGCTGACTACACATGTTGCACCCAAGGTTGCAGGACCCACAAATGCATTAACAACGACTGCTCTCCAGGAGGAAACTGGATGGGAGCTTTGGACATCACCGCTGTGTGCCAGGATGAGAGAGCCGTTTTCAAGGTGTAAGGGCCCTACTGCCAACATGGCTGCACCATCGGACGGGACCTACTTCATCCAGAAGTTCAGAGGCACTGCCTCACCTGCATCCTATGAGTGCACGTGCCTGTTCAGTACGGATCATGGTTTTGTGGTCACGAGAGTTGTCCGATGCTGCCTGCCAACTGGACACGAGTGTGTGCGCCAGTGTGTGTGACAGACCTCACCTACAGACTAGAACATCATCAGCTGACGAAAACGCGAGCACATATACAACTTCTTAGACGTGACAGATGTGATAATGATAATGAGACGTGGATTGCGTAGATGCTGTTCTGTTGAGCATGTATTACGGAAACTTGTTGATTTGACCATCAAAAATGCTTCACAAGTGATGGATACAATGATGTACTGTTTCTGTGTTTTTCTTTTTATTTTTTATTGATAGCATTCTGGTCGCCTGTGGCAACGGGGCCGTGTAAGAATTTTCCTGCTAATGACATCTGGCCAGCAGGTTTTTCGCTTACACAATAAGTTTGATCTGGGGTGTTGAGGTAATGCCTCATCTTCACTGGAAAGTGTTGCTATCATTGTTTGTTGTTTTTATTTTTACTATTCTTCTTTCTTCATTATACATATATATATGTTTTTTTCTTGCTTGTCTTTGTTGTTTGGGGTGACAATCATATGATAAAACAGGAGGGAGATGTTAGGGTTTTCCAGGTTATCTTTATCGTAGGATTATGTTGGAATGTAGACTATAATGATTAACCAATCTTGTCTTGCTCTCACAACGTAGTAAAGTAAAGTGGTTGCTTCCTCTGCTTGAGTGACCAGCTGCAGAGGAAGCAATCAAAGTTGTTCTGTTTCCCACAACATCGTAAAACACCCCCTGCTCTGATCTTACCAGAGGCCGGGGGTTCACCAAACCTGTCCACTCTCACCCCCACTCTGTTCCTCCTAATAAATATGCCCTTGCAGGAAGGAGACTTTTCAGACCTCCATTTCGATCATCGCTGCACGCACAGCGACGAATGGACTCTCCACCTGCAGGTGTCCAAAAGGACTTACTTGTCTCCCGTGTGGTTCTTGCAAAATAAGTTGGAGTGAGAAAATCTCTAACATTTACCCACCAAACACGCAGTACCACAGTATGTTCAAGTACGTCGCATGCGAAGATGTACCCAATGATCACATAAGCGCCATGATAGTCCAGACGCTAGGATGCATGTGTGCGATGGATGCGCACGGCATAGGGCACAATGATCTACATGTGGCTAACATCCTTATCAGGCGCACGTCCCATGACTTTGTGGTGTACGTGAGCGGCCCTGATGTGCTGGCGTCCACCCCCACCCATGGCCTGGAACCTGTGATCATAGACTTTGGGTTGTCGCGTATGCCCTCCCACGACCGGCGGTACCTGGGCGCAGACTACTTCACGGAGATCGGCATATCGTCCACTACCCACCGCCCTGACCGGCGCTACGACGTGGCCGTATTTCTCAAGGGCCTGGATTACGTGTTGCGCCAGATGCAATCCCGCAGCGGAGTGGTCGACTATCAACCGTTAATAAACAGTATCCCCACCACCAAGGACAGCAGACCTCATCACAGGAATCTCAGGAGTCTGTGCCATTTGCTAACCGAGATATTGCCCACAAGCAATGTCTGTGACACCGACACCATGCTCGCCATGCTGTTCATCATGCGCTCGGTAGTGTCCATAGGCCCACAGCCATTGGCGGGCGACGTCCGTGCGGCCTGGCGTACCGTTATCGAGCACTTTGGCTATAGTCTGGAGAGACTGCGGGTGGCCTGTGCGAATCTTGTGGCGTGCCCGTGCGCTGAGAGCATCCTAGTTCTGGCCAGGATAACGGCGCATATTACACACCGTGTCAATTCACACAACAGCCGTGTACTGGTTAGACACGTCTACAAGAGCACTGCTTGGAAGCGGCCCGCTGATGCGCTACTGCTGGTGGCGGCCCAAATGGAGTGTCAGCCCCCGCAGTCCTCCGAAGGTACTGTGCGTGTGGTGGACGTAGGCACAGGAGAACAGCGCGTTGAGCCATTGGTAGACTGGGCCACGGTCCTGGCTGTGCGTGGGGTTACCGGAGGCTCCATCAGCGCCATATTGGACAACATCGAGAGGACCAACGGCACCATGGACAGGATGGTGGATGACATGCTGATGCGCTGTGCCTACATACACAGGAGCAGGAGACACCGCTAAATGGTGTGCCCCTTGGCCTTCAGGGCCGTGGTGATGACACTCGGTATAGACCTGGCCACGGAAGTGCTGTCTGGCATCCTGTGGTCGGTGTCACGCCGTAGTGCCATCTGAGACTTGGCCTCGCGCACTGCGAGACAATTTAGGTATGCACAGGCGATGTTCTCGGAGCCCGTGAGCACGTAGGCATTCTCGATGGTAGCGGCTGTAAACACCCGGCCGTAGCGCTCGGTCAACCTGTCAAACACGGCCTTCGGAGGGTGGGGATCGGTGCGCTTAAAGTATGCCTCCATTTTACATTAAAATGTACAGTATATTGGAAATTGGGACTGTGTTGGTATTGGGCCGCGAAAACAACCTGGTGGCATTTATGCACGACCGCGATAATTCGGTGTTCCTAACGGTTAAAGTGACGCATGGTTGTGTAAAGGTTGTGGACGTGGGGAGCTCCGAGTTCAGCACTTATATGGCGGCCTGCCTCTATACAGCAGGACATATATATGGCTCCAGGCTCACGATCCCCAGAGACCTGGCTAGACCGTACATGGCTCAAATGGGCTTTGTCAACTGTGGCAACGTCGGCCAAGTGGGCCTGTGCCCTGCGTATCTCAACTATAACCACCACAAGCTCGTCATACACATGGCCTATAACAGCCTCGAGACACAACACTCAATGGTGCTGCTTGTAGTGGGCATGTCCTACTTCCAAGTACAACACTTTAAGGAGATGGTGGACATGAAGATAGCGGGTGCGGGCGCCCTGCACACTGTGGGGTACATCGATAAGATCATACAGCTCGTGTCGATCATGTCCATGCCCGAGTACGGTTCCATGCCACCCTCTGAAAACACTTTGTTTGAGTACATCGTATTTCGCTTTTCCAAGATGGCGGCGCGCACGGACGCAGCGGCTTACGGCTCTCCACGCCAGTGCTCTTTTTTCCTTGCCTATATTTTTTTATTTTCACTCTTTGGCACACTCTGTACTGGGAATCCCAAGTACACTTTCCACTCGCTCACGGACATTGGACACCAAGCACGGATACCTATTTCAAGTGACTTTCACCGCAAGCACAACATCCCAGACGAGATTGCGAGACCGCCGGGGTCTCCGTGGATTGTTGTCGGGTCTGGGAGGCGACGCAGGCGGAGAAGAGAGAGGAAGCAAAAGCGAGGCCGTCGGTCTGGCCTAATGCTAAGGCTACGTAAACAACCGCACAAGCCGCCTCTCCCGAGCCTGTTTCTCTCCAACGCCAGATCCCTGCTGCATAAAATGGACGACCTGGATCTACAGCTCACGGGAAACCACTACGTCCGGGACTGTTGTGTGATTATTATAACCGAAACCTGGCTGCGCCCGGATATCCCCGATGCTAGCATGCAGCTAGCAAGCCGCTCCCTGCTACGCGCGGACAGAACATTGGACTCCGGTAAACGCAGAGGTGGGGGGCTTTGTATGTATGTGCACGAAAACTGGTGCAACAATGCGACCATCGTAGACAGCCACTGCTGTCCGGACCTCGAGTACATGGCAGTCAGGTGCCGGCCTTTTTTCCTCCCGAGGGAGCTAGCTGTTGTTATCGTCATTGCTGTTTACATTCCACCCGACGCTGACGTAAGCACGGCACTCTCTCTCCTGCTGAGAGCTGTGAGTGAACAACAACGGGCTCACCCTGATGGCTTCCACATTGTAGCGGGGGATTTTAACAAGGCCAACTTAAAGACTGTTCTGCCGAATTTCCACCAGCACGTAAAGTGTGCTTCACGAGGTGAGAACACCCTGGACCATGTCTACACCAACATCAAACATGCATACAGAGCTATCCCCCTCCCCCACCTCGGGCAATCAGACCATCTGTCCCTCCTGCTCTTCCCTGCCTACACCCCCCTCAGACGCAAACTCAGACCCACCTTAAGGACCATCACCTCCTGGCCTGAGGATGCACTCCACAAACTCAAAGACTGTTTTCAACGGACAGACTGGGACCTGTTCGACCACCAGGAGCTGGGGACACACACAGACACAGTTCTGGGCTACATCCAGTTCTGCGCCAGCAATGTGACTGTGACCAAAACCATCCGGGTCTTCCCTAACCAGAAACCCTGGATGTGCAGCCAGGTCCGCTCTCTCCTCAGAGCCCGCGACACCGCCTTCAGGTCAGGAGACAGAGCTCTGTACAGCGCTGCCAGAGCTGAGCTGAGGAGAGGAGTCAAACGGGCGAAAGCGGACCACAGAAAACGCATCGAGTCCCACCTGTCCAGCAACAATGGCCGCAAGGTGTGGCAGGGCATCCAGGAGATCACCAACTTCAGGGGCAGTGCCGCTCAAGTCGAAGACCAAGGCGCACAGCTGGCAGAGGAGCTAAACAGCTTCTTTGCTCGGTTTGGAACGTCCCAGCAGCACTCCCCTGTCCCTGCCCTGCCCCCTCCCCCACCCAGCTCTGACATCACTCCACTCACTGTTCAGGAGCACAAGGTCAGAAAGGTGCTCCTTACAGTGAATCCCAGAAAGGCCACAGGCCCGGATGGGGTCCCCGGCAGGGTGCTGAGGGCATGCGCTGAGGAGCTCGCCCCCACCTTCACCACGATCTTCAACCGCTCCCTGGCCCTAGCAACCGTCCCGCCCTGCCTGAAAACCTCAACCATCATCCCAGTGCCGAAGAAGTCGGCCATCTCTAGCCTGAATGATTACCGGCCAGTGGCCCTCACTCCGGTGATCATGAAGTGCTTTGAGAGGCTGGTCCTTCAGCACATCAAGGATTATCTTCCCCCACACCTCGACCCCCACCAGTTTGCATACCGGACCAACAGATCCACAGAAGACGCCACCGCCGTAGCCCTCCATTGTGCGGTGAACCACCTGGAGCAGCAGCAGAGCTATGTCCGGATGCTCTTTGTGGATTACAGTTCGGCATTCAACACCATCCTCCCGGACAGACTCACCACAAAGCTGGACACTCTCGGACTCCCCTCTCTCACATGTGCCTGGATTAATGACTTTCTGACCAACCGACTCCAGGCTGTGAGAGTTGGCTCCCGCCTCTCCTCCACCCGTACGCTGAGCATCGGCTCCCCACAGGGCTGTGTGTTGAGCCCCCTCCTCTTCTGCCTCTACACTCATGATTGCAGACCGGCTCACAAACACAACCGGATTGTCAAGTTCGCCGACGATACCACTGTGGCCGGTCTCATCTCCAATGGCGATGAGGTAGCCTACAGAGAGGAGGTCCTGGAGCTGGTCGACTGGTGCTCTGAGAACAATCTCGCTCTGAACACCAAGAAGACCAACGAGCTCATCATAGACTTCAGAAGACACAGCCCTGAGCCAACTCCCCTCTTCATCAACGGCGAGCAGGTGGAGAGGGTCCACAGCACCAAGTACCTGGGCGTCCACATCTCTGACCGGATCTCCTGGTCAGAGAACATCACCACCATCGTCAAGAAGGCTCAGCAGCGGTTACACTTCCCGAGAGTCCTCAGGAGGTACAACCTCAACACCGACCTGTTGCTGACCTTCTACCGATCTTCCATCGAGAGTCTACTGACCTACTGCATCGTAGTATGGTTCGGCAGCTCCACCGCCGCTGACAGGGAGAAGCTGCAGAGAGTGGTGAAGGCAGCCCAGAGGATCATCGGCCGCCCTCTCCCCTCCCTTACGGACATCTACACTACCCGCTGCCTCAGCAGGGCTAAGGCCATCTCAGCGGACAGCTCCCACCCTGGCTCCGCCCTGTTTGACCTGTTGCCCTCTGGAAGACGCTACAGGCAAATGAAGACCAGGACAAACAGACTCAGAAACAGTTTCTTTCCCCAAGCCATAGCCGCCCTCAACTCCAGCCGACACTGATGACACTTTCCTCCTGCACTACTACTGCACATTGTCCGCACTACTGTTTCTGATTATTTCATCTACTTTTCTACTAGTCGATTACTTGACTATGTTACTTGTGTCTACCTCATGCACTGGATGGAGGTCTCCAATTTCATTGTACTATGTAGAATGACAATAAAGGTTTTCTGATTTCTGATTTCTGATTACCGGGGAATAGCATGCAACACGTCAAAGATAGGTTGGTCAACTGGAACCTGTCATTCCTTGTCGTGGCACACCAGAAGGGACTTGACATGTACAGAACGTCTAATGAGGGACAACCAGAGGTCATGCATGCATCATGGGATGAGATCACCGGCCACGTGACAGTCAGAACATACATGCAATACGCACCCAGGCTCATGGGGTCCACGTGCGGGGACCTGGCCACATATGTTTCTCAACGGACCAAGACCGCGGCGCAGTTTAACCACGTGCCCGTACCGGTGATGGGGGATGATATCGAGTGGGATGATGATTAAAGAAAATGTTCACACTGGAGCAGCGGAAGAAGCTGCAGGAGGTGGAGGAACAGGTGAAGTACTACACCAACGCTAAGACCCTGGATGGACTGCCCATGGCCACGAGTCAGCAGTCTGTGTACATCGACAAGATTGTAGGTATGCTGGGTCTGAATAGAGACCCGAGCAAGGGCACACGCCTGGTGGACGTGGCCATTGCCATGCTTTCGGGACCTGAGGCCCAGCCACCCCCTCCTCACGGCTGGGCTAGAGTGTCGAAGCTGTCGGAGGACCAGGCCCTCAAAATGCACGAAACTACCCTCAAGGAATATATGGCCCCGAGGCTAGACTATGCCCGGGAACAGCTGTGTGACCTGGTGTTTGACAACAGTACGGCTGGGTCGGTGTCCGCACGCATCAAGAGATTTGTACGCACGTGTGACGCCACGGCCAAGTATGCTGACGATGACGACAAGGCCAAGATAGACCGGGTCTTGGATGAGCACATGCTTAGAGTTAATTACGAACTGTACGCTGAGGACTTCAACAGGTGCCGGTACGTCCGCAGGCTCAAGAGAGATGGTCGTATACGCCTCGCGGCCATCCCAGGCGTGGAGCCCATAATTAGGGTGCACGGTCGCTACTTTCTCCTCCGGAGCAGGGACACACACTACAGGTACTGGAAGGAATGCAGGTGCCTGAGGAGGCTGGGCGAGGTGACGGGCACCAAGAGTTCAGCGTGGCGCAGCGCCGTGCTGGCCGCAGGTGAAGCCCTGCTCTTGGACAGGGATCTGTTCACAGTCTGATGTGAAGCTGGTTTGTCATTTCACATCATGCATGCAGGGTAAATGTCATCAACACTTGTGTTGTTGCTGATGACATTGTTATGTTCATGTGCCCGTAAACATGGATTCTACGTCGATACCGGCACTGCTGCCGATGGTCTTGAAGCGGGCCAGCACTTGAGCCAACTCTTCGGGTGACATCTTCTCGAGGTGGCTGATCAGTTCTGTTGCAAAGGTCTGCACGTAGTCGTGGTGCTTAGACATGTTGTCTATCACTACTTTTATGATGCCCTCACCGCCGCCCGAAGCCTCCAGGTCCTTGCGGATGTCCCTGAAGAAATCAGAATCCATAACGTTAGTTACAAAGTCGTTGAGTTGCGGCAGGTCGAGGTAGTCGGAGGGGTTTTCGACCACGGCAGAGTCGTACTCCCGCAGCATGGCTTTGAGATCAGGGCAGTGGCGCAACACACTGAGCATGTTCACTACCACGCCCTCGCTGGTCTCAAAGTAGTCATTAGCCTCGAAGGGCATGTCCGCAAGGATGTGCGCGCCCCTCATGGCCCAATAGTTGCGGAAGGACAGACCGCTATCGTGGCCGTCTCTCAGCTGCATCGCGTTGCCACGGATTATGGGGTAAGCCCGCCCGCACACGTCAGCGACATTCTGCCAGAGATTGGCCTCAGCCATATATTTTATATAAGGACTCTAAAACTCAAATCCACCCCGGTGGTAAGGGTACGCGGGCGCAGGGCTGTGGCCATGACGCCCGCTGGATGCAAAATACCAGATAAACACCCCTACAGCAGCCACCAGCGCGGCAATGGCCCACATCTGCATGGTGGATATGTTGCCGTACCAGTTGGTCGGAGTGTCGGGCTTGGGGCCATCACCGGTGCTAACGCCCATGTTATGGTGGCTGCAGTCCTGACAGTGGTCTTGGCCGTCGTGGTAGTCTGCCACGTTAGCGGCACCCTTGAGCTTGTGTAGAGTGTAGTACGAATGGGGTTTACTGATAGGCATTTTTTAAGGTATGTTTTAGGAAAAAATGACATTTGTGTTTATCTACACCATCGTAGCTGCCGCACTCATAGCCAGCGGGTCGCCCGTGTTTGTCAGGTTTCTAGTGGCTGTCAGTGTGGTCGCCATGCTGCTCTCCGTCAACCGAGAAAGGCACGAGTGTGCCACACGGCTCGGGAAGAGCCCCTTTCAACGGCACCATGAGGTAACCCTATACCGCGACCACCTCAAACTGCTGAGGGATGTGCGCCTCAAGAATGTTGTTATTTAACGGCGTCCGGTGGAAGAGCGCCGTCTGGGGGATGATCGGCGTCTACTGGGGGAGCGGCATCTAGCAGGAGAGCGTCGTGTGGCGGGGGACTTTCTCCTGCGGGGGGACATGCGTCTCTTGGGGCTGGCTATCCGGCGCAGGGACCGTGGGCTGGCAGTGCACCTGAAGACATTTGGCTGAGGCATTTTATATATAAAAAAAATTGTATTTGTGAAACAGCACAAAGTGCATCAGATACTTAAGCATGCACAATGGACACAGTATACATTTACCAGTGGCTGTATTCAAATTATGAGATTAGAGGGTACGGCCTAACGCGTACATCTAAGGTAGCGTGCGTTAGGATACCCAATTTCAGGCAGGTGGTGTACGTAGAGTGTCTGGGCGAGCCTGTCGAAGTCAAAAAGCTGTTTATCGACCACGGGTTCAAAGTGTACGAAACACCGCTGGCCTGCAACCTGCATGGCGGTAAGGGTAAAGGCACTTTCTTTGGGGCGCGGGTGTCTGGATACATGGCACTGCGTGCCATACAAGAGCACGTAGAGGCACACACATTTAAGTTGCACGAAACAAAGGTGAGTAAGACCCTAGAGTTAACTGCACGCGCAGGCCTACCCTCAGTGGGGTGGGTGGCCGTACAGCAGCGGTGCGCCGTAGCCAGAACAAAGACCATGGTCGACCACGAGTATCTTGTGGCAAACTGGCAGTCGGACATTGAGGCCGCCCCCCCACATAGAGGGCGTGCCACCGCCCACCATTTGCTACTTTGACATAGAGGTCAAGTCAGAGTTTGCCAATGTGTTCCCCAGTGACAAGGACGACGAGGTGGTCTTGCAGATAGGTATGGTGCTATGCAAGGGTAGTCAGGTACTCAAGACCGACCTGCTCTCGCTCAGGGGTAACAACTATGACAGCACAGTGTACCAGTATGACACAGAGGCCGACCTCCTGCAGGCGTTTGTTGCGTACCTCAAGGATCACCAGGTGGTTGCAGTGTGCGGCTACAACATAATGGGCTTCGATATACCCTACATGATCAAGAGGTACAGCTGGCTGTCGGCCCTGGGCACATTTAGGCGTGTGGGCTGGGATCCCACCAGACTGGCCCTGGAAAAGACCGTGGGTATGGGGCATGCGAGGATAGCCTACATACAGTGGGAAGGCGTGCTCACCATAGACCTGTTGCCCATAGTGACCATGGATCATAAGCTCGACTCGTATAGTCTCAACTTTGTGGCCAACCACTTTCTTAAGACGGGCAAGGACCCTGTCAAGGCCAAAGACATCTTCAACGCGTACGTCACGGGCAACATGGCCACGGTTGGTAGGTACTGTGTCAAAGACACGTTGCTGTGCCACCAGCTCGCCTGCTACTTCAATACGTGGCTGGCCCTATGTGAGATGGCCTCGGTGTGCAACACGTCCATCATGCAATTATTCACCCAGGGTCAACAGGTGCGCGTGTACTCTCAGATATACAAGCACTGTACGCCGCGCTCGGTGACAGACAAGGTATACGTCATACCCGACGGCAACGAAGCCGAAGCGGTCGGCTCGTACACGGGGGCCTACGTCTACGAGCCCGTGCCGGGTGTGTACAAGAACGTCATACCCCTAGACTTCTCTAGCCTGTATCCAAACATCATCATCAGCAAAAACATATGCTACACCACCATAGTAGAGCACGGCGGCGAGGAGTATGCCTGGGAGGAGCACGAGGGCTGCGAGCATGCCCCGCGGTACGCCGAGAAGGAGGCTTTGGGTCGGGAGATAGGGGCGCAGCAGTGCTCGCTCGCAGCGTTGCCGGCCAAAGCTAAGCAAGAGCGCGCCCGTCTCAGGGATCGCATACAACTGCTCAAAGTACGGTACGCAGCCATGGTGCCCGGCAGCACAAAGTGCAACACGTTCAGCTACAGGTTCACTCGAGAGTTTGAGGGCGTGCTGCCCAAGGTGCTCAGGGGACTGTTGGACAGCAGAGCGACCATACGCCGTCGCATGAAGGACATCAAGGACAGGGACCTGTACATGGTGTTGGAGAAGAGACAGCTGGCGTACAAGATCAGCGCAAACTCCGTGTACGGCACCATGGGCACACAGAGGGGATATCTACCGTTCATGGCCGGGGCTATGACCGTCACGTATTGTGGGCGCAAGCTCATCGAGAGAGCCGCCGAGCTTCTCAGGACCGTGGTGGGGGCCACCATGGTTTACGGCGACACGGACTCGTGCTACGTACAGCCTCCCTCGAGGAGCTGTGGGACCTGGCCATCGACGCCAGCGACACGGTGTCGTCGTTCTTCGATAAGCCCGTGCGTCTCGAGTTCGAGCAGTGCATCTATACAAAGTTCATCATCTTCACAAAGAAGAGGTACGTGTATGTAGCCGCGGCCAGGGACGGCACGACCCGCACAGGCAGCAAGGGCGTCATGCTGTCCAGGCGGGACAGTGCCATGTGCGCCCGTAACATATATGCAGCCGTCATGACCGCCATCCTCCAAGAAGACCCCCGGGCCCACGTCACGGCCAGCGACATGATGACGGCCATCATGGTGCCCGGGGCGCTGCCCGACAATGACTTTGTGCTCACCAAGAGCGTACAGGACATAGGCGGTGAGTGCAATGACCAGGGCTCGTACCGCATACGCAACCCCAAGAAGGCGCAGAAGGTGGCGCAGCAGAGGTGCCGTTATGGCACAGGGGATGCATACCATGCCGCCCTCAGAGAGGAGCTTGTCAAACAGATGCCTGCCCAGGCCCAACTCGCTGAGCGCATGAGGCTTCAGGGGCGCGCGGTCGTGTGCGGGGCGCGCGTCGAGTACGTCGTGCTCAGGCACCAGCATGGGGTGCCTGAAGCGCCCCTCGGCGGCAGGATCCTAGACTATGACCACTGGAGCGACACCAAGGATGTGTACCCGTTGGACCGCCTGTACTACATGAAGAGCGTCATAAATGCATGTGATCAGCTCTTTGTCACGGCCGGCTATGGCGCCGTGTGTAGCAAAGTGTACGCTGCGCATCTGCAGGCTGCGTATGTGCGTAAAGAGCTGCTCAGGCAACAGAGCGTTATATAATAAAATGGCAGACACCGAGCAGCCACTGCGCAAAGAGGCCACACTGTCATGCAACTCAGTAAAAGAGCAACTACTCAGCGCCATGGGCACTGAGTATAGACTGTCCAACAGTGTGCTGCAAGAGGTCATCGCCCACATAAAGAACCAGTACATTGTGGACCTGTGCGCCCGTATCACCATGGGCCTCGACTATAACAACAGTAAAACTGTTACCGAGAAGCTGCTCAAAGTGATCGGCATCTCAGGGTGGCCAGAGGTCCAGCTACCCATGTACTACGTTAAGTCGGGCACTATCATCAGGCTCATGAAGGACAAGATGCCTGGAGTGCGCATCCAGCAGCAGCACATTTGTGTGTACCTGCATATTGTGGGAGTGCTGCTGAGTCAGCATACCAAAGGCTTGCGGCACTATTCTCATCAAGCCCGAGCACATGGCATACGTGCTCAAGAACAACAGGATCGACCCGAGCGCTCTGGTGTAGGCCAACTATGGAAAGTACTGCGCGTACACCTCCTGGTACACCTGCAGGTCGGCCGCACTGTATGGGCAGAATGTGATCCAATCGAACGCGTGTGGGTGTTGCCTTACAAAGGCCCGCACACTGTTCATGGCCACTCGCACAGCGTCCCATATGGGATAGTTGTACACACCTGTAGAGATGGACGGGAACGCTATTGTGCGTAAGTGGTTGTTCATGGCCTCGTACAAAGACTGCACGTAGCAGCCCATCAGTTGCCGGGTTTGCTGCGTGGTTGGGACACTGCCGCGTTTCAGCACAGGGCCTACGGTGTGGATGACAAAATCGGCCGGAAGGTTATAGCCTCTGGTTATTTTTGCCTCCCCAACTCGAATATCATCCAGCTGCTGGCATTCTCTTAGCAGCCCAGAGCCTGCTGCACTATGTATGCACACAATGGCCGCTATGCGCAATGTGGATATGTCACACTGCCTAACTGTAACCCGTGTCGGTTCAATGGGCCAACTGGGGGCGTCGATGACGGTGCTCTCGTAACGTGTGGGCGTCTCGATCATGGTGGTATCTAGTTCAGTCGGGCAACCGTAATAGGGCTCTGGGCAATTGCAGAACATGTGCACGGAAAAGGGCATCCCTTACCTGAATGAGCGAGGCATGCCCCTGACTAAGCACGCGTTGTGTGAGATGTTGTTTCACCCGGCCGAACGCACGCTCCAAGAGACAGTTCAGCCTAATGAAAATGACTGCACCATGAGTCACCCACTCCACGATGAGGCTGTGGATCGCGTCCTGGTAAAATACAACACTACTCAACTCCAGTTTATGTGCAGCGATCCGGATATTGTGATCATGGACAGGGGCAGAGCCGTTGACAAAGCGGCCATAGTGGCCAGACTCTCGGGCTCACCGCAGACCAGTACCGTTACATCAGCCTCGCATCGGCCCGCGGTGGACAGCAGCAGCAGCAGCAGCAGCAGCAGCAGCAGCAGCAGCAGCAGCAGCAGCAGCAGCAGCAGCAGCAGCAGCAGCAGCAGCAGCAGGAGCAGCAGCAGTGGCAGCAGCAGCGTCCAACGTATTCCAAGTATGCGTGAGTGCATGAGAACGATGTCTATGAGACAAGTGGTCGCCATGTGCAAAGAACATAACATCGATGTGAGAAATGAAGATACCGGGCGCCCGTACACCCACGCAGAGCTGTGCAAGAAGCTAACGGGCAGTTCTCCCACCATCACGGTACCCGAAACGGGACTGGTGGTGGACCCGGCGCCCGCAAACAGTCTAGTGTACATTAAGATGCCCCACACTATGCTGCATAACACAGTTCGCGCAGCCCACGGTGTCACGTACAGCTTTGTGGCCGTGCAAGACTCTGTTCTGGGCACTTACAAGCCTGTGGATCCGGAGCACTATGTCGTCTGTCACACCCCTCCGAAGGACATAGCAGTGCAGCTGTCGCCCATCGACGGTTGGGGCCCGGACATCAAGTGGACCGTAAGGCGTCCCTCGCAACCCTAACCTTAACCCGAGGTCCCAGAACACCTTACATTGCTCCTTGCGCCTTTCCCCCGGACATCGTCATCAGTGATCTGATGAAGAAGCTGGACATCCTGGGCGATAACGCCGTAAGTGTATGTCGAACTCCTTATGTTCGCACTCCACGAGACTCGGCGGCTCAAATGTGACTTTTGGAAGGCTTTGCACTGAAAGAAGCTTGTTGATGTTAGAGATTTGCTCACTCCAACTTATTTTGCAAGAACCACACGGGAGACAAGCAAGTTCTTTTAGACACCTGCAGGTGGAGAGATCACTCGCTACAGGAACGAAATCTAAAAGTCTCCTTCCTGCAAGGGCATATTTATTAGGAGGAACAGAGTGGGGGTGAGAGTGGACAGGTTTGGTGTACCCCCGGCCTCTGATAAGATCAGAGCAGGGGGTGTTTTACACTGTTGTGGGAAACAGAACAACTTTGATTGCTTCCCCTGCAGCTGGTCAATCAAGCAGAGGAAGCAACCACTTCATCTTACTCTGCATTGTGAGGGCAAGAGAAGATTGATTTAATCATTATAGTTTACATTCCAACATAATCCTACGATAAAGATAACATGGAAAACCCTAACATCTCCCTCCTGTTTTATCATATGATTATGTCACCCCAAACAACAAAGACAAGTAAGAAAAAACATATATATATATATATATGTATAATGAAGAAAGAAGAATAGTAAAAATAAAAACAACAAACAATGATAGCAACACTTTCCAGTGAAGATAAGGCATTACCTCAATACCCCAGATCAAACTTATTGTGTAAGCGAAAAACCTGCTGGCCAGATGTTATTAGCAGGAAAATTCTTTCACGGCCCCTGTGCCACAGGCGACCAGAATGCTATCAATAAAAAATAAAAATAAAAACACAGAAACAGTACATCATTGTATCCATCACTTGCGAAGCATTTTTGATGGTTAAATCATCAAGTTTCTGTAAAACATGCCCAACAGAGCCGCATCTACGCAATCCACGTGTCATTATCGTCATCACATCCGTCATCTCTAAGAAGTTGTATATGAACTTGGGCTACAGTAGAGGACACAAACTTCGACACAACAGACTTCAAACATGGGATAACGCAGGTCGTAAACGAGCACAACACCACCAGCACAACAAGCACAGGAGACAGCAATTTCAACAGCAGTTGCCACCAGTTGCCAGAGAATAGCCATGAAAAGAAATCAAACTGATGTGGGACCTTGTCTTTAGACATGGCCTGCTGTAAGTTCTTCAGCGAATTCATGGCGTCGTTTATGTGGGTGTCATTTTCTCCTGGTATGTATGTGCAACAGGAAGTCCCAATGATGTGGCACACACCACCTTGTGCTGCCGTCAACAAGTCCAGAACCATCCTGTTTTGCAAGACCATCAGTCTAATAGCCTGAATCTCTCTATTTTGTCCATCGTTGACTTGCAGCGAGAGATTCACAAAGGATTGAAAACGATAGTTCAGTGTCTCGATGAAGAGCGATAGTTTCCCAACCCCAATCTGAGGGAAGAGCGCAAGGACAACTTTGTCTCCGGCAGACCACACTTTATGGTCCTCTGGAACGTTCGCACCCCAGACAGGGTCATGAGGGTCAAAGATTGCAACTGCTCTGCGTCGACGTCCAGATGAGTTGTGTGCTCCTGTCAGCAGATGATGTCGTATCCTGTAGGTGTGGTCTGTCACCCACACTGGTGCACACACTCCTGTCCAGTTGGCGGGCAGCATCGGATAAACCTTGTGACCACAAAGCCACCAGCCATTCTGCATGAAGTATGTTCCGTTCGATGGTTGTAGCCATGTTGGTTGGAGAGCCCTCACCACCTGAAATGGCTCTCTTATCTTGACACTCATCGGTGATGTCCAAAGCTCCCATCCAGTTTCCTCCTGGAGAGCAGTCGTCGTTAATGCAGACGTGGGTCTTGTTACCTTGGATGTAACATGTGTAATTCACTCCAGCTGGTCTCTCTGCGTAGGCCACTTGTGGTATTGTCCGTCCTTTAACAGTCACATTGAGATTTGTCCAGAACAGCTGATCACAGGCACCGTCAGCAAGTCCAGGGTGGTAAGGGTCGGCATCTTTGACTGTGACGGCACAGTGCTGATATCCAACTCCTCCCATGGATGCCATACATTTTGCTTCAGTGACATTCATTGCTCTGGCCTCCAAGCGAACTTGCGTGGAGGAAGGGGGGAGTTTCGAACACACATAGCACACCTCCCGTGTGTGAGCTCTCACAGTGAACCTGACATACCGGTACCAAGTGTTGGTTTCGTATGGGTTTCTGGGGTCCCATGACCAGTCTTCAAAGTTCTCATCATGTGACCATCGTTTACCACGGGCAACATTGTCATTTGGTCTGTTCAGATGAGTCAATAGACCATAGCACGCTCCAACCACAACGCAGCAGAGGATCCATCTGGCATATGGAGCCCCGTTGCTACTAGGATGGCAGAGACACCGGGACATCCCCTCGCCTAGCGGAGTGGGGATCGATGAATTCTTCACCAACATTGAGACGCCTCACCCTAAACGATGGGGCCCCTTTGTAGTCAGCCTTCCCCACCACTCCGAATTAGGGGTCCAGCACTCTCTGCAACTTGCAGTGGCTGTGGTGAATCCAGCTGGGCCGTTGAGAAATTTTTACCGCCGTGGGAGTAGCAAGCAAAACTTGGAACGGTCCCTCCCACCGCGGGCTGGCCCAGTTCTTTCTTTTGATGACCTTGATGTAGACCCAGTCTCCTGGATTGATGGGGTTGTCGACCTGTGAGGAGGAAAGATCAGGCGGCAGTAAATTTGTCTTTGACACAGTTTGAGCGTCCTGATCATATAATCTGCCAAGGACTGCACTTCATCTGTTGTTTGCAACTCTCGTAGTTCTTATCGTTCTTATGTTCCTGTTAGCCTGCAATTGTCCAAATCAAAAATGTTTTCTTTTGACTGTCTTTCTTTTGAACCTCTAAATCTCTCGTGTTGCTAACCTATCTACACCAGAATAAAAAAAAAAATACCACAGTATAACACCAAATGTATTCAAAAATTCATTGTTATAAAGTGTTGTATTATTACTATCTTCCACTATCTGTCCTACTCACTCCCTCCTTTTGAGGCTTGGCAACGCCCATACCTCACACCTTGACAATCTTTTTGGGAGAATGCGTTCTTTACTACATACGATTCCATCATCATTTAATTTGACTTTCTGTCCAAAACGCTTCTCAATTTCCCAGTTCACACATCTACATGTGTTACTGGTTCTCCAGTTTTTTTTCCTGTACTTAATTATCAATCCAAAAGCTACGTGTTTCTTTCTAACATTCAACCTGCTCAAAATCACTCTTTCATCAAAGTCGCTCTACTAATTTTCCATAGTAGTCGCCAACGACTTCAACCATTCAACCTGTAATTTCTTTTCATTCAGGCTATCATTCATCAATGTTCATTTGCATCTCACACACAGTCTCCAAAAAGGAGTCTTTCTATCACATTGGTCCCAATTCATCCAAGCTCACCACACAACATTCATATATCATTTTCAACTCAGGTTTCCTGGTAGAACAATCCACCAATTCAAAAAAAAACTTAACTAAAACAAACAATTGGCAAATTAATCTGAATTTTTTCTTTGTTTTTAAATTTGAAGAACTCAATCTCTCAGATTTAGCTTGCATTTAGAATTTTGTATAATCTTATAACACAACCAATCAATTATTCCTATTAAATGTAGCATTGCAAAATCTTAAATTCACAATTTAGCTTCTTCCAATTCCTGAAAGCATGTTCTGTCATTTTTATTTCTTCGAATTTCTCATGTGGGCTCCACACTTAACATGCACTAGTGTGGATTAGTTTCTGCTTGCAAACAGATTTCTCTCTTTTTCCTCTCATTTTTATCCTTCAAAATAATTTCTGTTCTGCGGTGCAAATTGGATAGACCACAGTCTAGCAAAATTTTTTTTATACTAAAACTTTAGCCAATGTTCATCATTTTAACATATACACACACACATGCACAGCTCTCGCACGCAAAAGGTAGTTCCCAGCACCAATGATTCGTCACAGGCTGGCCATTTCCTGTGGTCGATCATGAGCTGGTCCCTCCCATGCACACGAGGACAGCACATTCTTATTTTATTTATTTATCTTCTAGAAGCAAGTTGCATTTCTTTACCACTTGATTTCTCAACTTCCTTTCTACTCCATACTTTTTCTTCCACTTCGGCATATATTGCATACAATTAAGAAATCTACTCGCCATGTACTTCTCATCTCCGTCAAGAGGTAGAGATTTACCGTTTTTATTTCCCATCTTAATTCTAGTAATTTTAGGTTTTACAATCTCTTTGTCTCAAAAAATATTATTATTATTATTATTATTACTATTATTACTTATTTATTTCTTTGAGGATCCTCAATGCAGGTTTAAATTGACCTTTCAACAAATTACTAGCCTGTATTATTGTCGTGGATCAATGCTAGAACTGCTATTTAGTCAATTTATCCTACCAGTCACACTCTCAATTACACAAACTCCAGCGCTTTGTATTTTTCTCATGGCTCGGACAAACCAAAGCCGTATCTCATAGCTCGGACAAACCAAAGCCGAATCTCATAGCTCGGACAAACCAAAGCCGAATCTCATAGCTCGGACAAACCAAAGCCGAATCTCATAGCTCGGACAAACCAAAGCCGAATCTTATAGCTCGGACAAAACAAAGTTGTATCTCATAGCTCGGACAAACCAAAGCCGTATCTCATAGCTCGGACAAACCAAAGCCGAATCTCACGTGCACCTGTGTTTTTTTTGTTTTGTTTTTTTATACGCGTTTCACAACAACACAATCACACAACTTCAGGCCTTTAACTTACTTGTCCCCTGGTTCGTTGCACTGCCGGGTCCCGTCAATCCACCTCTGTCAGACGAAGGCAGACCTAAGATGCTGGCCCAGCGAAGAATTTCCTTCCCAGGTCTTTCTTTACCAGGTCCGGCTAATGGACGCTGGCCCGTCGACGGTGTACAGCACGTCGTCCTCCGTCAGCCAGATGATGGGTATGAGGGATCCCGGGTTTCGGCACCAAAATGTTAGAGATTTGCTCACTCCAACTTATTTTGCAAGAACCACACGGGAGACAAGCAAGTTCTTTTAGACACCTGCAGGTGGAGAGATCACTCGCTACAGGAATGAAATCTAAAAGTCTCCTCCCTGCAAGGGCATATTTATTAGGAGGAACAGAGTGGGGGTGAGAGTGGACAGGTTTGGTGTACCCCCGGCCTCTGATAAGATCAGAGCAGGGGGTGTTTTACACTGTTGTGGGAAACAGAACAACTTTGATTGCTTCCCCTGCAGCTGGTCAATCAAGCAGAGGAAGCAACCACTTCATCTTACTCTGCATTGTGAGGGCAAGACAAGATTGATTTAATCATTATAGTTTACATTCCAACATAATCCTACGATAAAGATAACCTGGAAAACCCTAACAGTTGACGCTGTGCCTTTGGGCTCTTGCAGAATCTCACCAACGAGGAGCAGGTGGTCATGATTCACGCCAGGACCCTTCTCACCCTAGCCGAGAAGGTAACGCGCATGTCCACGCACGCTCTCGCATTCTGCTTATGTGACAGCAGCCTTTCCTCAGTGGTTAGAATACATCAAAGTGACCAAGTCAGCACTTCAACAGTAGATGTTGGACATTGAAAGTGAGAAGGTAGACAGACACGCGACATCAGCCAAGGGGAACTCCGGCAATGTGCCCCAACATTTCTGACCTTGAGCTGTGCTAGGATATGTTCTGTAAGCAGAAGGGCTACCTGGATGAAGAGTTGGACTTCAGGAAGCGTTCCATGGACCAGGCTCATAAGGTAAGTCGCCCTCAAATCTCCCGCCGGACCACTGATGGACGAGGATTGCGGCCCAGAGGATCCTGGAGCTGGAGGCCATGTTGTACGAGGCGCTACCGCAGCGGGACTGCCCCGCCACGGACGGCGAAAAAGCCAGCCACGCTGGCGTGAATGACGTGCTGACGGCGGATCAGAGAGAAGAGCTTAGGAGCGCCGTGGACCAATGAAAGCGAGCCCTGATGTGCGAGTTGAGGGAACGCGATGCTTGCATCCTCCAAGAGAGAATGGATCTGCTGCACAGCGCGCAACAGGTAAGGGCCCAAAGCCAGCCCGGCACTTACTTGCACGCTTACTGGCTTTTGAAGGCCACTTTCCATTTGTCCGTCCTAGAGGAACAAAGAGCTGAAAGAATTCATCGAAGCTCAGAAGAGACAAATCAAACAATTGGAGGAGAAGTTTCTGTTTCTCTTTCTATTCTTCTCCTTGGCCTTCATTCTGTGGCCCTAACACCAGCTGGTGAGTGAGCTCCAGCGGCACCGCACTCGACACCGCCGATAAACTGCCAGCCGGTCTCAGACGTTGGCAGACGCTCCGATGCCGACGTATACCCCCCGCCACGGTGACAGAGGCACCGCGTCACACCGGCGCTCATCCAATCAGAAGGCAGGAAAGGCAAATTCATATGCAGGGCACTCTTGAACCAGAAGAGAGCGCCACAAAAAACGGTTGTTGCCCCAAACGCGCACTAAAAAGGGTCAGAATAACAAGAGTCCCACCGGCCAGCCGGGGCCACCCGTCCATCCATTTCTTCAGGGGGGAAAAAAATTGGAGTCACCGGTGAGTACATTTTGCATTTAGCTCTGCTTTTCTGCTTCTGTCTTCAAGTGTGTGGCATCCTGCGACCAAAGATTCAGCCAACCCCAAAGCGGTTGACCTCAACGTCCCACCACCATGCCGACCAGAGCAGGTGACATGATGCTTTGGACATCCTTCCGTCTCAGATGCCCAAAAGTACTCTTTGCCACATCTGCGGCAATACGGTGTCTTTTCAAAGGTGCAAATAAATCCAGCGTGGGCGGAACACGCACGTCTTCGTTTTTTCCCGCTTTGTTTGTGTGACAGCTGTTGTGAAAATTTTATACAAATAAAGTTGTATAGTACAGGTTTGACCAAGCCGCAATTCCTGAACCGCATGCGGCTCTTTGCTTGGATTCATGCGGCCCTTTTATGTTCATATCAACATTTGTGTGTGTGTGTGTGTGGGGGGGGGGGGGGGGTTGTGCGTGTTGGCTTCACTTGAGTTCAATTTGGTATTTTGGTCAAAAGCGCATGTGGTGAAATTCCACAAAGTAGGATGGGCAAACACATTCCAGTAAACTATTAGTGTCGATTGGGCTCTCGAAATGGCAGAGAAAAGATGCACAGCAAAACGGAAATATGTAGATGAACACAGGACGTTTTTATCAGAGTGGGAAAGTTTCTATTTTTTGTTGAACGTGATGGCAAACCATTCTGCCTGTTATGTCAGACCTCAGCGCATTTCAAACATTCAAATCTTCAGCGCCATGCACTTCAGCTCACTCCATGGCTAACATTGATCAGGCGTCGAACCCGCAACATCATGCTTAAGAGGTGGACATGCTAACCAGTGCGCCATTATGTCAACGCATAATAAGTAAGTCTACTGATCAAAACAGCGGTTACTATATGACGTCGCTACGTCGTGGTCAAGTGACGCAGACAAGACATCAATGGACGGACCTTCCTCCGAAATTAGAATCCGTGGGCAGAGTTAACTTGTTTAAAAGGGAGTGGGCAGAAGAAATATTTAATTTATTTAAATCTATTTTGAGTGCACACCATTATGCCAATGCATAACAACTGTAAACGTCGATGGGCGAAACTTCCGCTGGAATTCAAATCCGCGGGGATAGTTAACTTGTTTAAAAGGGAGTGGGCAGAAGAATTATTTAATTTATTCAAATCTATTTGGAGTGTGCGCCATTATGTCAATGCATAACAACTGTAAGTCTACTAAACAAAACAGCGGTTGCTATATGACGTCTGCCACGTCGTGGTCACGTGACGCGGACGTGACGTCGACGCCTACTTTACATCCCACCGATCACAGGACCCCCTCGGCTGCATAACCGCGCCCCCTTCCCAACCAATCGGATTTGCTATACGCGAAAACGACGCCAATGGGCGGGTTCTTCCGCCAGAATTTAAATCCGTGGGCGTGGCTCGCAACAGGAAGTAGGAACATGGCGATGTTGACAAAGACACAGCGGATGGTAACATACGACTAACGAGAGAAATGTTTTTATTTTCTGCTTGCAACTGGACCATCCAGAGCGTACACGGTAAGTACAACTCATCGTTTTTAAAAAGAAGTACTTTTGTTGCCCTGAAAAGCGAGTGAGTGTGGCGTTTGGGGGGAACGTCGAATTTCGACGATTATTTCGACTGGTCAATGGTTGTAAATGATTGCGTTGATTAAAAACTTTATTTAACTCTACTCTTAACTTTGCCGTTTCAGATATGCGGGTATTACACCACGGAAATGACGTCAATAGGCTGAACTGTCGCCAAAATTCAAATCTGTGGGCGCAATGGCCTTGAGCGAGACAACGGATACAAACACGACGACTATCAACAGAAATATCTTTATTTTCTGCTTGCAAGTGGACCGTCTAGAGCGTACACGGTAAGTACAACTCATTGTGTTTAAAAAGATTTACGTTTGTGTAGTTTGCGTTGCGTTACATCTGTGAATGTTGGTTGAGGCTAAATGTTAATGTTTAATTTCCTTCCTTTAGGTTCCACGGTGTTTGTTGGCTGTAAGTTTTCCACTGCAAGAAGAGGCTCGTATCATTGACCAGGAGAGAGCTACAAGTATCATTGACCAGGAGCGAGCTACAATGGTGAGTAGCCATAACATTCATGTTAAACGCTTCCTATTTCATGTCTAACAGTACTTGATTTAACAAATAACCATAAATAAATACAGTGCGGGCACTGAAGTTAACATATGTGATTATACTGCCTAATCCGTCACCGAGTATATTGTTGCAAAGTAATATAAGATCCAAAGTTGTAATTCAGAATAGTTTTCAAAAGAAGGCCATTAGAATTATATACAAGTCGGATTACCCTGAACATAATAACACGCTATTAATTAAATCACAAATTCTTCAATTCAAAGATTTGGTAGATTATCAGACAAATAATGTCTAACAGTAATTGATTTAACACATCACGATAAGTAGATTGAGTGTGGGCACTCTCAAGTTAACATATGTGATTATATTGCCTAATCTGTTACAGACTATGTTGTTGCCAAGTAATGTAGAATAGATCCAAAGTAGTAATCCAGAATAGTTTTGAAAAGGCCATTAGAATAATAAACAAATCTGATTACCTTGAACATAGTAACAAGCTAAGTGTTTTATACGTCCTATGAAGTTTTTTTTTTTTTTTTTTTTTGGTATGGTGCCGACGTGAGTGGCAGCCTCCCAGCAGTGTTCTCTCTTTTTCTCTTTATTTTCTTCTTTTCTCCTTTTTCTTTCTGTCTTTTTGTCCATTCGGCGATGCTGGTGCCTTCTACCGCACCTCGGTATCGCTTTGGATGTGATTTTCTTTTTTTTTTTTCCCCTGGGACCGGGATGGCTGCGCACATCGGTCGAGACCGGCGTACCTCTACGACGGCTTCCTGCTTATCCGGCTGATGCTGACCGGGTCCCTTGCCTTGCAGCCGCGACCCCTGTGCTCCCTCGTGCTCGTCAGAACCAGCGACCTTCGCCGTGCTAGCCCCGTGGTGACCATCTGCACGTGCCCCGACTGGGTGCCCAGGACGCTGCTCACACGTTTGCCTGCTTTGTGATGTTTTCACCGATTTCACGACCACGGTCCATTGGGTGCCGTTGAACTGGACTACCCTTACACCTGTCTGTGGACCCCGTGGAGGCTATTTTGTGTGTTTTGGGGTGTTTTCTGATATTGAGGGGTGCTGGTTGGGCACTGTTACTTTTTGTCTTTTTGCTTTGCTTTGCTTTGATGGCTTTTATCTTTCGCACTTTCTGGCTTTCTTTGTGGCGCCGTTGTATGGCAGCCTTATGAGGGCCTATTGAGTTGCGCTCATGCCATCTGTGTGTCTTTTGTAAACCCGCTCTGTGGTATGGATACTGCTGGGGCCTGAATTTCCCTGAAGGAGTATTCCCAAGGGATTAATAAAGTTGAGTCTAAGTCTAAGTCTAAGTCTAAGTCAAAATTGGGCACCATCATGTGGTGAAATTTGGAATTGCATCACATCCAATTTTGCCTGGGAACAAACTGATTAAATAAATCTTAGTTTTGAATAAGCCACTCCTTCTCAAACAAGTAAACTCTGCCCATTTTGCGCAGTAGATGTTCTGTTAATATCTAGTATTTATACAAAGTCATAATTTAAATTGCTTTCAACCTTCATTCATCGGTTCAACCAACATTACTCGCTCTTATTACCAATTTGTATTGATTTAACTAAGCGTTTAATACTTCCTATCAGGTCTCAAGTCAAGATTTGGCAAAATACAATTTCAGCAAATCCAATTTTGCCAGGGAACAAAAATAGATTAAATAAACTAAATAAGTCTTCTTCCCATTAAATAAATCAGAAAAGTTTGTCTTGTAACCAGTCCTCTTCAAACAAGTAAAGTCTGCCCATTTTGTGCCGTAGATTTTGTGTCTATGCCTAGTATTTATACAAAATCATAATTTAAACGACTTCTTTCCTTCATTCACTTTGGAAATTTGGAATTGCAGCAAATCGAATTTTGCCAGGGAACAAAAATAGATCAATTCAACTAAATAAGTCTTCTTCCCATTAAATAAATTAAAAAAGTATGTCTTGTAACCAGTCCTTTTCAAACAAGTAAAGTCTGCCCATTTTGTGCCGTAGATTTTGTGTTTATGCCTAGTATTTATACAAAATCATAATTTAAAGGACTTCATTCCTTCATTCACTTTGGAAATTTGGAATTGCAGCACATCAAATTTTGCCTGGGAAGAAAAGTAGATTAAATAAATTTAATAAGTCTTACTACTTCCCATTAAATAAATTAAATACGTCTTACTTGTTCCCACTCCTTTTCAAAAAAGTAGTTTAAAACGAGGGCCCTTCACTCAACCTTTAACCTCAACCCCGCACGTCACATTGTGTTGTATCTGTGAATGTTGGTTGTGGCCAAATGATAGTTTTCTTTCATTCGTTTAGGTTCCAAGAAAACTTGATGTAACTCTACTTTTAACTGCCGTTTCAGATAAGCGGGTATTACGTCGCAGTCATGTGCCGCGGATATGACGTAATTGGCGGAACTTCCGCCAAAATTCAAATCTGTTGGCGCGATGGCCGTGAGCCACTGAGCAACGACGATTATCAACAGAAATATCTTTATTTTATGCTTGCAACTGGACCGTCTAGAGCGTACACGGTAAGTAACACTCATTGTGTTTAAGGAGATTTACGTTTGTGTAGTTTGACTAAAGTTGTCGATGTAGCTAGCGTTCACGGTAATAGCAACGTGTAGCTGAGGCGCTAACCCTAGCAGAAGTGTAGCCGCGTTGCGTTGTACGTGTGAATATTGGTCGAGGCGAAGTGTTAATGTTTAATTTCATTCCTTTAGGTTCCACGGTGTTTGTTGGCTGCAAGTTTTCCACTGCAAGAAGAGGCTCGTATCATTGACCAGGAGCGAGCTACAATTGTGAGTAGCCATAACATTTATGTTAAACACATTTAATTTGACTTTCTTTCCAAAACGCTTCTCAATTTCTCAGTTCACACATCTTCTACATGTGTTACTGGTTCTCCAGTTTTTTTCTAGTTAATTATCAATCCAAAAGCTATGTGTTTCTTTCTAACATTCAACCTGCTCAAAATCACTCTTTCATCAAAGTCGCTCTACTAATTTTCTATAGTAGTCGCCAACAACTTCAACCATTCAACCTGTAATTTCTTTTCATTCAGGCTATCATTCATCAATGTTCATTTGCATCTCACACACAGTCTCCAAAAAGGAGTCTTTCTATCACATTGGTCCCAATTCATCCAAGCTCACCACACAACATTCATATATCATTTCCAACTCAGGTTTCCTGGTAGAACAATCCACCAATTCAAAAAAACTTAACTAAAACAAACAACTGGCAAATTAATCTGAATTTTTTCTTTGTTTTTAAATTTGAAGAACTCAATCTCTCAGATTTAGCTTGCATTTAGAATTTTGCATAATCTTATAACACAACCAATCAATTATTCCTATTAAATGTAGCATTGCAAAATCTTAAATTCACAACTTAGCTTCTTCCAATTCCTGAAAGCATGTTCTGTCATTTTTTTTCTTCGAATTTCTCATGTGGGCTCGACACTTAACATGCACTAGTGTGGATTAGTTTCTGCTCGCAAACAGACTTCTCTCTTTTTCCTCTCATTTTTATCTTTCGAAATCATTTCTGTTCTGCGGTGCAAATTGGATAGACCACAGTCTAGCAAGTTTTTTTATACTAAAACTTTAGCCAATGTTCATCATTTTAACATATACGCACACACATGCACAGCTCTCGCATGCAAAAGGTAGTTCCAAGCAACAATGATTCGTCACAGGCTGGCCATTTCCTGTGGTCGATCATGAGCTGGTCCCTCCCATGCACACGAGGACAGCACATTCTAATTTTATTTATTTATCTTCTAGAAGCAAGTTGCATTTCTTTACCACTTGATTTGCATATTTTAACTTCAGTGTAACACAATTTGAGCTCTAGTCATTTGTAATTTGGGCATACAAACAGCATTGTCATACTTCTTGGATGGACAGGACTTCTAATAATCAAAAAAAATTCTAATAATCTGACAATGACATGTTTTGCTGTCATATGGGCATCTATTCTTTCTTTCTCTGTATGAGCATAAGCGGTCAAAGAGGAGGAAGCTTGTCATGCTAAAAATTTGGCTTCTCCTCTGCTCCTTCCTCCACCCTTTGATTGATATTGTTTTGCAAAACGACACTCTCGTGCGAAGTGTCCTCGTCTCCCACAGTTCCAACAGTTGTCAGAATCTCGTGGGGGTTTTGAATTATATGGCGGCCTGCGACCTTGTTGGCCTCTACCTCTCCCTCTGCCTAGCTGGGACCCTTGGAAGAAGACTGTTGTATCTTCATCTAGTTCATCATCATCATTATCTAGATGAAATACATCAGAACTTTTGCCTTTTTTGATCACTTTTTCAGCATGTCTGGCCCATTGCATAGTTGTTGTCACACTTGCAACATCCACTTCCACCAAATGTTTCCTCACCCAGTTGCCTATTTCAGGGCGGAAATTAGTGAGGAGCGCATTTTTAAGCTGTTGTTGATAAGCACTCTCAGCTGTATCATTGAATGGGATGCCACTATGTACCCAGAATTCTTTTTCAAATCTCAATTGAATGGCGGCCTCATCACTTTTCAACTTTCTATCTTTTGTCTTTTGGATTTGTTCTCTTCTTTCTTGCGAAGCTTTCAACCACACTCTAGCACTTCTACCACTTCTTCCTCATTTCAAATTTCCTTGTACACCATACATTTTCTTCCACTTCAGCATGTATTGCATACAATTAAGAAATTTACTTGCCATGAACCTCTCGTTTTAAAGAAGAGCAGAGCAAGAGATTTACCGTTCTTATTTCCCATCTTAATTTGAGTAGCTTAAGGTTTTACAATTTTTTTTTCAATTTTTTTTCTTTGAGGATCCTCAATGCAGGTTTAAATTGACCTTTCAACAAATTACTAGCCTGTTTTATTGCCATGGATCAACGCTAGAACTGCTTCTTAGTCAATTTATCCTACCAGTCACACACTCAATCACACAAACTCCAGCGCTTTTTTAGGCCTATCCAGGGATGGGTGTAAAACCCTCCCAAACAGCTTTGGAAAAACGGACAAAAGAAAAAATCTACACCCTTCTTCAATTAAGAAAAAGAAGCTCTGTTTTTCTTAGCCCGTTTCTTCCACTGGGACTTGAACCCAAGCTATTCTTTGGCTTGGAAAAACATACAAAGAAAAATCTACGCCCTTCTTTGATTAACAAAAAAGAAGCTCCGTGTTTCTTAGCACGTTCCTTCCACTGGGACTTTAACCCAAGCCAGATCCCTCAGCTCGGAAAAACAGACAAAGAAGAGTCTACACACTTCTTCGATGAACGAAAAAGAAGCTCTGCCTTTCTTAGCCTGTTTCTTCCACTGGGACTTGAACCCAAGCTATCTCCCGTGCACCTCTATGTGTTACGCGTTTAACAACACAACACAATTTCAAGCCTTTAACTTACTTGTCCCCTGGTTCGTTGCACTGCCGGGTCCCGTCAATCCACCTCTGTCAGACGAAGGCAGACCTAAGATGCTGGCCCAGCGAAGAATTTCCTTCCCAGGTCTTTCTTTACCAGGTCCGGCTAGTGGACGCTGGCCCGTCGACGGTGTACAGCGCGTCGTCCTCCGTCAGCCAGATGATGGGTATGAGGGTCCCGGGTTTCGGCACCAAAATGTTAGAGATTTGCTCACTCCAACTTATTTTGCAAGAACCAAACAGAAGACAAGCAAGTTCTTTTAGACACCTGCAGGTGGAGAGTCCATTCGTCGCTGTCTGAACAGCGATTATCGAATGAAGTCTGAAAAGTCTCCTTCCTGCAAGGGCATATTTATTAGGAGGAACAGAGTGGGGGTGAGAGTGGGCAGGTTTGGTGAACCCCCGGCCTCTGGTAAGATCAGAGCAGGGGGTGTTTTACGATGTTGTGGGAAACAGAACAACTTTGATTGCTTCCTCTGCAGCTGGTCAATCAGTTCAAAAGATCTTAGCACTTTGTTCTACTACTTTTGTTAAGACAGGACAGGCGAGTTTAATTATTACAGGTTACATTCCAACATAATCATAGGATAAAACCTGGAAAACCCTAACAGCCAACTTGAACCGTGCCATCAGGGTAGCGAAGCGAGACCACAGTCGAAAAATTCAGGATCGTTTCCACGACGCCAACAACACCAGGAGTATGTGGCAAGGCATACGGGCGATTACAGACTACAACTCACCCTCCCCCCCGGTGGGTGAAGTTGATGCTGACTTTCTAAATGGTCTAAATAACTTCTTTGGGAGGTTCGAGGCACTAAACGGCACTCCAGCAGTTAAAACTGTCCCCCATCAGGAAGAGGAGGTACTCTGCCTTGACTCCGCCGATGTGTTGAAGACCCTGAGGAGAGTCAACCCCCGTAAGGCCCCTGGCCCCGACAACATTCCTGGGCGTGTGTTCAGGGAATGTGCAAGTCAGCTGGCTGGGGTCATCACAGACATTTTTAACACCTCGCTGGGCCAAGCCACAGTGCCAGCGTGCTTTAAGACTGCCTCCATCATTCCGGTGCCGAAGAAACCTCAAATCACCTCATTTAATGATTACCGGCCTGTTGCACTGACTCCGGTCATGATGAAGTGCTTCGAAAGGCTGCTTAAAGATCACATCGTTTCCAGACTCCCCCCATTATTTGACCCGTTCCAGTTTGCCGACCGGCAAAACCGCTCCACTCAGGACGCCATCTCCTCCGTTCTTCACCTGAGCCTGGCTCACCTGGAGGAGAAGAACACCCATGTTCGGATGCTGTTCCTGGACTTCAGCTCAGCGTTTAACACCATCATCCCACAGCATCTAGTAGGAAAATTGGAACACCTGGGCTTCAACACCCCCCTTCGCAACTGGCTGCTAGACTTCCTCACCAACAGACCTCAGTCAGTCCGGGTCGGACAGAACACCTCTGATGTCATCACCCTCAGCACAGGCTCCCCTCAGGGCTGCGTCCTGAGCCCCCTGCTGTTCACCCTGATGACACACGACTGCGTCCCCAGGTTCACCACCAATCACATCGTGAAGTTCGCAGACGACACAACGGTGGTGGGGCTCATCAGAGACAACAACGACCTGGACTACAGAGAGGAGGTGGAGCAGCTGGTGGGCTGGTGCAGAGACAACAGCCTGATCCTGAATGTGGAGAAGATGAAGGAGATCATCGTCGACTTCAGGAAAAACCAGCCTCACCACGCTCCACTGATCATCAACAGCTCAGCTGTGGAGGTGGTCAGCAGCACCAAATTCCTGGGGGTCCACATCACAGAAGACCTCACCTGGACTATGAACACTACGGCACTGATCAAGAGGGCACAGAAGCGCTTGTACTTCCTGCGGAGGATGAGGAGAGCCCACCTGCCCCCACCCATCATGAGGACGTTCTACAGGAGCACCATAGAGAGCATTCTGACAAGCTGACTCTCTGTGTGGTGTGGAGGCTGCACCGCCTCCGATTGGAAGAACGTGAGGAGAGTGGTGAGGACAGCAGAGAGGATCATAGGGGCTCCTCTTCCCTCCATTCAGGACATTTCATCTCAGCGCTGCATGTCCCGTGCCCGTAACATCATCAATGACCCATCACACCCCCACCATGGACTGTTCTCCCTGCTGCCCTCTGGGAAGAGGTTTCGCACAATCCGCTGCAGGTCCACCAGGTTCTGCAACAGCTTTTTCCCTGCTGTCATCAGACTGTTGAACATTAGAACTGTTGAGCTCTAAACTGAACTCTGCATCACACATTCACAGAACTGTACTTTATGACACTACGGACCTCTATCTTGCACTATCTCGCACTACCAACTTTACTGAACTTGTGTAAACCCTTTAAATAGAAGTTTAATACATGGTTTAGCATTCCTCTGCACACTCTTGAATACTGTTTTGCCTACTTGCACTATTGCATAATTAGCACTGCTGCACTTTATACTTATTTATAATATATATATATATACAGTATATGTATATATATATTTTCATAGGATATGTTACTTCTATTCAACTGCAATATCACTACTTTGTTGTAAGCCGTGTGCAACGAAATTTCGTTTTGTATGCACCATGTGCAGACAAGATGACAATAAAGTTTGTCTAAGTCATGTCAGGTCAGCTGTCTGGAGAGAGAGAGAAGTCAGGACCTGCGGGCGGAGCACCACCGTGCCACCGCCGCCATGACGGAACTCAAAAGCAAACTCCATGAGGAGAAGCAGAAAGAGTTAGCCGTTACCAGGGAGACATTACTGCGGCAGCATGAAATGGAGCTGATGAGAGTGATCAAAATCAAAGATGGAGAGATCCAGCGACTGAATGCCTTGGTCCTCAGCCTGAGGGACGGCTCCATGGACAAGGTGATCCGCTCAATCCGTGTCTGACTATCCGCACGCCACGTCGGGCTCCGATGCGGCCGCTACCGTATTGTGTAGCTTGTCCCCAGTAAGCGTCGCGGCGCTCTGTTGCGGTCTCAACGGCCCGATGTGGCGCAATGTCTGCTCAGGTGAGGAGCGGGGGCGCTTTGCTGGCGGAAGTGGAGGAGACGCGGCGGTGTCGGGAGACCGAGCGGTGTCGCCTCCACCAGGAGCGCGGAAGAAGCCCTGGCAGCGGCCCAGCAGGCCTGGCAGTCCCGAGCGGTCGAGCTCCGATCGGCTCATCACCAGCATCGGGAGGAGCTGAGCCGAACCAAGAGAGACTGCGAGAGGGAGATCCGCCGACTGGTAGGACTGATCAGATGCGCGGTGCGTGGCTATGTTCCCAATTTCGTTGTATACCTGCAGTGCAATGACACCTAAGGCATTCTATTCTATTCTATTTCACAAGAAGAAAACGTCCGGTTGCTCGCTTCGCTTTTGTCACAGCAATGGTGTTCTAGTCGATTCAAGATAAAAATTGGCCGGTTGCTCTCTTTGTTTTTGTCACAATTCTGGCAAATGAGTTTGCCCGCCTGCCTGAGCGCTCCCCGTTTGTACATCCAGATGGATGAGATCAAGCTGAAAGACAGAGCGGTTAGTGTTTTGGATAAATCCCTGGGGCCGGCCACGTCCACCGCCTTCAGCTGCAGACTCAGGCTGCCGAGCAGCAGATCGCTGCCCTGAGGGATTCCCAAAGGGCGGGCCTAAACTACCCTGGAAGTGGGGTCAACGGCGCTACTAGCAATCCTCTTCATAGCGTAAGCCACCTCATCACACACTTGCAGTACGCATGACTTAGTTCGTTGCTGGAGGAAGGTAGCACAAAAACAGTTTTGAACTTTGAACGAGTGGTTGTGTGTGTGTGTTGCGGGGCGTTTTCAGTCTCAGGAGGATCGGGACACGCGAAGGTTTCATCTAAAAATCGCTGAGCTCAGCGCAGTCATCAGGAAACTGGAGGATCGAAACGCCCTGCTTTCTGAAGAGCGCAATGAACTGGTAATTTATTGACGGCACGCTTGAAGGTTTGCGCTACGTTTGATGCGCGCCATCCAGCGAGGCACCCATTGCGCTTGCTTATTAGTTGAGCGGCGCGGCGAGTCGGTTGCCTGGTAGATGTCTTTTATTGGGAGCCAAAGCGACGATTCCGTTCAAACCGATGCAAAAGGAATGGATACGTTCTGGCCCGCGTGTTGTGCGTCTTTCACATCCCGCACTTCATGCTTGCAGCTTAAGCGACTGAGAGAAACAGAAAGCCAGTTTCTGCCACTCCTGTACAAAAACAAACGCCTGAGCAGGAAGAATGAAGAACTCTCGCTGGTGCTGTGTCGCCTTGAAAACAAAGTGCGCTTTGTCACCCAGGAGAATGAGGAGATGGCAAGCTTGGTAAGTCGACGCGGACAACGGCGGCGTGCCAACAGAGTCCACTGCATTTGTGTTCCACAGAGAAGGCCTAGTTCGCTCAATGACCTGGACCGCGGTTGCGGCCAGCAGGACGGTGAAATGGAGTTCCTTCAAGTTGTGGAGCAGCGGCACATCATCGACGACTTGTCCAAGGTCTTCAGGCAGGCGACTCGGTGCACGTACGGCAGCGCCGCGCTCGCTCGCTGTCGCCAGGAAACCTTTTCCGTCCAAAAAATTGGCCCCTTAAATTCCGACCTTTCAAGCAGGAGCATTGTGCGCACGCGTTTGAACACGCCTTAGACTTGTTTTGCCATTTTCAGCAGCTCAAAGCTCCCGTTTTGTCAGCGCCTTTGCCACTCGCTGTGCGCTGAAAACGACGGACTCGCCCGGCTGCTCAGCCCGTCAACCATGAGCCGCGAGCGCGACGTCATTGTCCGTAGGCAGCTAGTGGCAAAATGCACCCTGTTAGAGTTGCGCTCGCTCCAACTTATTTTGCAAGAACCACACGGGAGACACGTAAGTTCTTTTGGACACCTGCAGGTGGAGAGTCCATCCGTTGTACGAATGAAGTCTGACTCTCGGCTCCTGCACGAGCATTTTTATTAAGAGAAACAGGGTGGGTGTAAGAGTGGATTGAATAGAGAAAGCCCTTGACCTCTAGTCAAAACATAGCAAGGGATGTTTTACGACTTTGTGTAGGAAGGGATAAGCGCTAGGGATAAATAAGGGATAAATAATATTATTTATTACAGGTTGCAGTCAAAGTCAAAGCAACATAATCATACGATAAAGATAATCTGGAAAACCCTGACACACCCTGTAGTCGTCACTTTTGGAAAAGACTAGCGTCCCTCCAATCATCGCCGGTGACGGGTTTTTCAGGCTCTGGAGACAGGAGCTCATGTCAGAAATGTCATCGTGAGTCGCGTTTGTTTCTGCGCCGGAGCCGTTCGTTCCCGTTGCATCCAAAGAATCTCAAAGGCGGATTATTTGTGTCGACAGGAGAGAGATTTGCTGCTACGATACCGACGTCGAGAATCTCTGAGGAGGAACAAAGCGTGAGGTCCTGCAAGGTGAGTCTGTTTGTTTGCGGCTGCTTGGTGTTGCGCAAGATGAAATGGCCTTTTTCTCGCTATCGTTCCTCTCGTCGATTCATCGTGAGGTGTCGCTTCAGTTTGTTCAGACAGATGTTTGCTTCCGCGCCCGCAGGTCATCGAAACATTTTACGGCTACGACGAAGACGTGTTGGTGGACTCGGACGGATCGTCCTTGTCTTTTCACACCGACAGAACCCCCGACACGGAACCCGAAGAGGTAGCCCGCCATTTCTGCCAGCGTATTGGCGCCAAACATTCCTCTTCAGCCTGGAATCGGACTCGTCTTTGCGTCGCGGGTGCTTTGTCGCCGGTCTGACTGATTCTGGTACTAGTGCTGTGTTGCATTGGTGTGTGCATGAGGAGGCGGAGCTTCGCTACCGCCAGCTGACGCAAGAATATCAAGCGCTGCAACGAGCCTACGCTCTGCTAGCCCAGACCAGCGGAGGGGACTACGACGCCGAGAAGGAGATCAAGGTGGCGCCCCTTCCCGCAACCCCCGGCCGGGTCGCAGCCTCCCCGTTCTCACCCAGCCTCGGGTGTTCTCTGGTCTGAAAGGAGGAGGAGGAGCCTCCCTCCTCCTCCTTTCAGACCAGAGAAAAGCTGATGGTAGAGTCAAACGCACCTCTTTCAATAAGGTGCCCCCGGCTTCCCGGTAACGGGTTTGTCTTAGCCGGGTTCGGAGATTCGTCCGTAATCTAACCACCCGAGTTAAATTAACTCTACCGGAATCAATCTAATTTCTGTACGACGCCAATCCCTCTCAAGTCACCCTAAGCTCGAGCCGAGTAACTCAATTCGAGGCAAGACTTCGAAGTGACCGCATCGTATTGATGGCTCCCCGCTAATTTTTGAAGTTCTTATTATGTTACGGATATTTTTAGATGTCTTTGTTAAGACCTCAGGGATTCGTTTGTATAGCGCACCCTAGCACTAGTTTTGCCGAAGTAAATGTTGATATGGGTCCGTTCTACTTGGTCGCTCAAGCAGCGAGCCGACCAACTTGTTTATTCGAAAGAGAATCGAATTAATAAAAGTGTGACAATAATAGCATTTAAGGAGAAAATTAATGCACTTTACGTTATTAATTCTAACTTCTTATATGTAGATCTAGCACTTAACTGTCGGAGTGCTTCACCCCACTTGATTGCTTTAAAAAGAATAACAACTTTCTTAAAACGAATAAAAATGTCTTACTCTATTTAGATTTGCCCAGTAATTAATTTGGAAGGCAAGTCTATTTTTCGATCGTGTCCTGTTTAACTTTTGACGCGGCCCGACAAAATTAAGAACTGGGCCGCGCCCGACGGACAATCGAAATACTTTTATCCTTCACCAACTCAAATAATCTATTTTAACCATCGTCGTTATTTTATTTAGAGGAAGTAAATTTTCAAACGAATTCACTTTTGACGAAATTCACTCTTCCCTTAAATATCTACGAAAGTTATTTAATTCTCTAACATGTTCGGAGTTACTTTTTACGCGGCCCGTCAAAAGGGGAAACGGGCCTGCGCCCTTCAAATAATTAAATTACTTTCAGTTCTACACCAAACCAATAATCCGATTCAAACACTTCCGTTAATTTATTCAGACGAAGCAAACTTTCAAACGGATTGAAATTCACTCGTGTCTCAAATAACTACGAAAGTTATTCAATTCTCTAAAATTGTCTGATGTTACTTTTATTTATTACGGTCCTATGTTATACCATAATAACCCCCCGCACATTAATCAAATTGTCAAATCAACCCCGAACCATTGATTGTACATTCAGTACAAATCAGCGCACAACAAAGTAGATGAATATACACAACACATTTATTGAAGAAACATGAAATAGAATTACAAATCTTAATCACTCCAGAAACCGAACAATTTCACCCACTGATACCCGTGTTAATAAAATCATTCAATCCCAGAACAATTCGATTGCAAAACACAGTTCATGAAAGAGGGAATCAATTTTTAGCCAAGCAAAGAAATCAAAAAATAAAAATCACATTTGTGCTTCTCCAAACAATTTATGTCACGCCACTATTCTCATAGTGACGGGTCCCTTGATCGAATTGACTAACAATATTGCTTTAAGCTGTTACAGAATACATTTTTAGCCAAGCATAGAAATCAAAAAGTAAAAATCACATTTGTGCGTCCATGCGTGACTCACAATCCGACACCGTGTTCCTGGTTTATTTCTATTTTAACTTGCTTAGCTTATTTTGGCCCCTTTTTTGGTCTCATGTTTTGGTCTGGCGTCATCTTTTGGACAAATTTGGAATTTCAGCTCTGCCAATTTATTCCTGTGAACAATCCATATTTTACCATTTGCACCATCTCTTCCCCCCATGTTACATGACAGTAGAAATGGGTCACTATCAAAGCAGAGTAGCAGATCTGGAGTCAGCGCTGAAGCAACAAGGACAGGTAAGCTTATCAATGAGCACACCTTTTTCTCAGACAAAATAGCTACATTCTTCAGTCACTCATTCGTCTGGCATTACTGGACCAACCCCCCCCCCCCCGAACGTGGCTGGGAAAATGCGGAGAAAAGCAAATGTCAATTTCCAGTCAACCAAAGAATTTGTGGATGAAAATGACACAACATTCCAAAGCTGTCCACGCGTTTGTCTCTTCTAGAATGTCAAGTGGGTGGAGGAGAAGCAGCTGCTGCGTCAGAGCAATCAGCAGTTGGCCGAAAAGGTGACGGAAAGAAAGGCGCTGGGCGGAGTCGCTTGGCGTCACACCCGTCCGGAAGCCCCGCAGATGAGGTCTGACTGTCTTTTCAGGTCAGGCGGATGGAGGCGGAAGAAGCGCGTCTGAAAGAGCACATCCAGGATATCCGAGACCAAAACGAACTGCTTGAGTTCCGCATCCTGGAGCTGGAGGTGGGAAGACTCGCACAAGCGTGTTGAGGCCAGAGATGTGACGGACGGACGGATGCATGCCTCTGCCTTTCAGGAGAGGGAGTGGCGCTCCCCCGTCTTGAAGTTTCTGCAAGTCCGTTTCCCAGACGGCCTCAGCCCTTTGCAGATCTACTGCGAGGCCGACGGCGTGAGCGTACGTAAGGCGTCCCTCGCAACCCTAACCTTAACCTGAGGTCCCAGAACACCTTACATTGCTCCTTGCGCCTTTCCCCAGGACATCGTCATCAGTGATCTGATGAAGAAGCTGGACATCCTGGGCGATAACGCCGTAAGTGTATGTCGAACTCCTTATGTTCGCACTCCACGAGACTCGGCGGCTCAAATGTGACTTTTGGAAGGCTTTGCGCTGAAAGAACCTTGTTGACGCTGTGCCTTTGGGCTCTTGCAGAATCTCACCAACGAGGAGCAGGTGGTCGTGATTCACGCCAGGACCCTTCCCACCCTAGCCGAGAAGGTAACGCGCACGTCCACGCACGCTCTCGCATTCTGCTTATGTGACAGCAGCCTTTCCTCAGTGGTTAGAATACATCAAAGTGACCAAGTCAGCACTTCAACAGAAGATGTTGGACATTGAAAGTGAGAAGGTAGACAGACACGCGACATCAGCCAAGGGGAACTCGGGGCAATGTGCCCCAACAATTCTGACCTTGAGCTGTGCTAGGATATGTTCTGCAACCAGAAGGGCTACCTGGATGAAGAGTTGGACTTCAGGAAGCGTTCCATGGACCAGGCTCATAAGGTAAGCCGCCCTCAAATCTCCCGCCGGACCACTGATGGACGAGGATTGCGGCCCAGAGGATCATGGAGCTGGAGGCCATGTTGGGTTAGGGTTAGGGTTAGGGTTAGGGTTAGGGTTAGGGGTTAGGGGTTAGGGTTAGGGTTAGGGTTAGGGTTTAGGGGTTAGGGTTTAGGGTTAGGGTTAGGGTTAGGGTTAGGGTTAGGGTTAGGGTTAGGATTATGGTGGGAGCCCCCCCTCCTGGAGGAGGGAAAGGAAAAAGCACGGTCCATCCATCCGGGATTCCAATCAGCCCCCAGCTCACGGTTCCGGCGGGCAACGCGGTGGCGTCGGCCATAGTGGACCGTCGTCCAACCCTGATCCATGGCTGTGGATCTAGAATTTGCCTTTGTTATATATTTAATAAAGTTGTTTTTTTAAAAAAATAAAGTTTCTTTTTTGATTTATTCTGGCCAATATGCAATGTGTGCCCTGACAACGTTTCAGCTATCTCAAGCCTTCATCAGGTCTGGCACACATGTATTATATGAAAAAGTATTTTTGTTTTGTAAGGTGCAGCAATGTGTCTTGCTTGCAGTCCAAATTCGCACTAAAGGCTCTTTGCCTTGCGGATTCCTTTTATACCCTCAGCTCGGTTGAAGTTTTAAATCTTTTTTGTTTTTCGAAATTTCGTTTTAGAAATGTAACGTGTTTTAGCTTATATTTGCATTTTCCAATTAATTTTCATAATTAAACTAGCCTTCATATTGGGTTTAAACAAAATAATTATAATTTGATCAACTTGGAATTGGTATTGTAGAATAATGTAAACATACTAATTTTGTTTTTTGTTTTTAATGTTTTTTAATTGTTTTTTTTAATGTTTTTTGATGTATTTTGTTTTTCAAGTAGACGTGGTCTAGGATCTCGGATTGCTGTTCAAACTACAGGTAAATAATACATAGGTAGGTGGATTATATATGTGTATTGGGTTTTTGCAAATTTGTAATTATATTATTGAAAACATTTGGTGACTTTTGTTCATATTTTTGTGTTATTCCGTTTTGTCAATTTTTTCTGCTTTTTTTCGGGTGGGCGTGGTCCGGGGACCAGACGCGTGGTTCCAATTGGAGGTAAGTATCCAGGTAGGTATTAGATGTAAGTGGGTCTAAATAAAATAAAACCAATTTGTCCTAATTATGTTAATTGTCCTACTGTTTGGAAGTTCTGTTCCTGGTGGGACGTAGATAGGGACTGGGATTGGGGTATGGGTTGGGGTTGGGGTTAGGGTTGGGGTTGGGGTTAGGTTTAGGGTTGGGGGTAGGGTCAGGGTTGGGGTTAGGGTTAGGGTTGAGGGCAGGGTTAGGATTGGGGTTAGGGGACAAAGCCCGACTCCCTTGTGTAGACACCCCTCTTGGGCGGTCCTGGTGGGGAGGGAAGTGGCTGGGCTTACTGGCCACCACTGCGATCTTCCTCTGCGGGCGTAGGGACACTGTCAATTTTTGGGTTTGGATCTCAACCACTTCCCCTGGCTCCGAATCTTGGGTCTTCTTTTTGGCGACAGGTGTGAGTCTAGGTCGCTGTGGGAGCGGAGTGGGAGCGGGAAACCGCAGCTCCAGGTTAGGGTTTGGGATAGGGTTAGGGTTAGGGTTGGGGTTGGGGTTAGGGTTAGGGTTGGGGGCGAGAATAGGACTGGGGCCAGGAGTAGGATGGGGGTCAGGGTTGGGATCGGAGCGCGGCAAGTCTTCCAGAAAGTCCAAAATCTCGTTCTCAACCTCCGAAATTGTGCCTGGTAGTAGGCGTGGAAAATTTCGCTTGGCCCAACCAACCGCCACTTGGAAAGCAGCCTCCCATTCTAGATTGTTGTCTTGGAGTGCAAATTCCATGTCGGGTTAGGGTTAGGGTCAGGGTCAGGGTTAGGGTCAGGGTCAGGGTCAGGGTCAGGGTTAGGGTTAGGGTCAGGGTCAGGGTCAGGGTTAGGGTCAGGGTCAGGGTCAGGGTTAGGGTTAGGGTCAGGGTCAGGGTCAGGGTCAGGGTTAGGGTTAGGGTTAGGGTTAAGGGTTAGGGTTAGGGTTAGGGTTAGGGTTAGGGTTAGGATTATGGTGGGAGCCCCCCCTCCTGGAGGAGGGAAAGGCAAAAGCACGGTCCATCCATCCGGGATAGGGTTAGGGTTAGGGTTAGGGTTAGGGGTTAGGGGTTAGGGTTAGGGTTAGGTTTGGATTGTGGAGTCCACCTACCAGGGACGGGGAACTGATGTCCCCCCCTAGCAGAAGAGGACAACGCACGGTCCATCCATCCGTGGCCATGCCTCGCCACCCGCTCCCGCCCCCGGGTTGCAGGCTGGCGCTGTCGCCCCCTACGGACAACTGTCCATTCCCCGTTGTAATTAAATGACATATTAATTTTTGGACTTCAAATTTTTATTATGTTTTATTTAAATATTTTTAATTTTCAAATTTCAATGAGTGGGTAAAATTAGAATTTTTAGACTTTTTATTCTAAAACAAATTATCAAATGTCTATTTTTCAAAAAGATTTTTAGTGTCCAAATTGTCCGAATTTAGCAACGTAATTTATTCCAATGAAATAAAATAAATGATTTGTAAATAACTGTAAATAAAATAAACAATAGTAAATTATTAAATCGACTGTAAATAGGAAATTATTAAATTGAATGTAAATAGTAGTGTGCCTTAACAACGTTTCGGCTATACTAAGCCTTCTTCAGGTCTGGCACACCCGTATTAAATGAAATATTTTTGTTTCTTATAGGGTACAACGATGTGTCTTGCTCGAAATTCGAATTCGTACTGAAGGTCTTTTGTTTTGTAAATTCTTTTTATTACATCTTTTTGGTTTTTCAAAATTTCGTTCTAGAAACGTAACATGTTTTAGCTTGTATTTGCGTTTTCCAATTGACTTTAATAAGATACTAGTCTTATTCGGTTTAAACGAAAAAATTACAATTAGTCAAATTGAAATAGTATATTTCTATAAAGATAATTTTTTTTTTTTTTTTTTTTTTTTTTTTTTTTTTTTTTCTTCAGGGGTCCAGGGTGCAAGATTGCGGTTCCATCTGCAGGTAAGTAGTTCCATCCATAGGTAAGTAGTGAAGGTAGGTGTGTACATATTTATTGTTTTTTTTTTTTTTTTTTTTTTTTTTTTTTTTTGTTTGTGGGTGAGTATGGGTTTAGGGTTAGGGTTGGGATTAGGGTTAGGGTTAGGGTTAGGGTTGGGATTAGGGTTAGGGTTAGGGTTAGGGTTAGGGTGGGGTTGGGGTTAGGGTTAGGGTTAGGGTGGGGTTGGGGTTAGGGTTAGGGTTAGGGTTAGGGTTAGTGGGTTAGGGTTAGTGGGTTAGGGTTAGGGTTAGGGTTAGGGTTAGGGTTAGGGGTTAGGGTTAGGGTTAGGGTTAGGGTTAGGATTATGGTGGGAGCCCCCCCTCCTGGAGGAGGGAAAGGCAAAAGCACGGTCCATCCATCCGGGATTCCAATCAGCCCCCAGCTCACGGTTCCGGCGGGCAACGCGGTGGCGTCGGCCATAGTGGACCGTCGTCCAACCCTGATCCATGGCTGTGGATCTAGAATTTGCCTTTGTTATATATTTAACAAAGTTGTTTTTTTTTTTTTTTTTTTTTTAAAAATAGTTTCTTTTTTGATTTATTCTGGCCAATATGCAATGTGTGCCCTGACAACGTTTCGGCTATCTCAAGCCTTCATCAGGTCTGGCACATGTATTATATGAAAAAGTATTTTTGTTTTGTAAGGTGCAGCAATGTGTCTTGCTTGCAGTCCAAATTCGCACTAAAGGCTCTTTGCCTTGCGGATTCCTTTTATACCCTCAGCTCGGTTGAAGTTTTAAATCTTTTTTGTTTTTCGAAATTTCGTTTTAGAAATGTAACGTGTTTTAGCTTATATTTGCATTTTCCAATTAATTTTCATAATTAAACTAGCCTTCATATTGGGTTTAAACAAAATAATTATAATTTGATCAACTTGGAATTGTTATTGTAGAATAATGTAAACATACTAATTTTGTTTTTTGTTTTTTAATGTTTTTTAATTGTTTTTTTTAATGTTTTTTGATGTATTTTGTTTTTCAAGTAGACGTGGTCTAGGATCTCGGATTGCTGTTCAAACTACAGGTAAATAATACATAGGTAGGTGGATTATATATGTGTATTGGGTTTTTGCAAATTTGTAATTATGTTATTGAAAACATTTGGTGACTTTTGTTCATATTTTTGTGTTATTCCGTTTTGTCAATTTTTTCTGCTTTTTTTCAGGTGGGCGTGGTCCGGGGACCAGACGCGTGGTTCCAATTGGAGGTAAGTATCCAGGTAGGTATTAGATGTAAGTGGGTCTAAATAAAATAAAACCAATTTGTCCTAATTATGTTAATTGTCCTACTGTTTGGAAGTTCTGTTCCTGGTGGGACGTAGATAGGGACTGGGATTGGGGTATGGGTTGGGGTTGGGGTTAGGGTTGGGGTTAGGTTTAGGGTTGGGGGTAGGGTCAGGGTTGGGGTTAGGGTTGAGGGCAGGGTTAGGATTGGGGTTAGGGGACAAAGCCCGACTCCCTTGTGTAGACACCCCTCTTGGGCAGTCCTGGTGGGGAGGGAAGTGGCTGGGCTTACTGGCCACCACTGCGATCTTCCTCTGCGGGCGTAGGGACACTGTCAATTTTTGGGTTTGGATCTCAACCACTTCCCCTGGCTCCGAATCTTGGGTCTTCTTTTTGGCGACAGGTGTGAGTCTAGGTCGCTGTGGGAGCGGAGTGGGAGCGGGAAACCGCAGCTCCAGGTTAGGGTTTGGGATAGGGTTAGGGTTGGGGTTAGGGTTGGGGGCGAGAATAGGACTGGGGCTAGGAGTAGGGTGGGGGTCAGGGTTGGGATCGGAGCGCGGCAAGTCTTCCAGAAAGTCCAAAATCTCGTTCTCAACCTCCGAAATTGTGTCTGGTAGTAGGCGTGGAAAATTTCGCTTGGCCCAACCAACCGCCACTTGGAAAGCAGCCTCCCATTCTAGATTGTTGTCTTGGAGTGCAAATTCCATGTCGGACCGGCAGAACGGTAGGTGGGACTCGTAATGACGTTTGAGGATCTGGCAGGTGGTCTTGCCCCAGGTCTTGGCATTGTCCACAATGTCCCGCACAACCCCGCTATCTAGGAATGCCGGCTTGATCATTGTGGACAACACCTCCTCCATCCTGGTGATCATCCGAGGTTGTGTAGCCCACTGCTGGGGGTCTACATTGTTCAGGTGGTGGTAGACCTTAATCAAGTTATAGATTTTGCGGATCAGGCGACCAAATCCGGCCTCTGCTGGTCTCCACTTGGAGGTCCGGGTTGCAGCTGGAGGGGGACCACGTTGGTCCTGACGCGGTTGCCTGCGGCCTTGGCGAACTACTGTCGCATAGGAATCGAACCTAGAGCCAGGAGGTCTGGAGGGATCCGGAGGAGGCACAGGCTGGTTAGGATTATGGTGGGAGCCCCCCCTCCTGGAGGAGGGAAAGGCAAAAGCACGGTCCATCCATCCGGGATTCCAATCAGCCCCCAGCTCACGGTTCCGGCGGGCAACGCGGTGGCGTCGGCCATAGTGGACCGTCGTCCAACCCTGATCCATGGCTGTGGATCTAGAATTTGCCTTTGTTATATATTTAACAAAGTTTTTTTTTTTTTTTTTTTTTTTAAAAATAAAGTTTCTTTTTTGATTTATTCTGGCCAATATGCAATGTGTGCCCTGACAACGTTTCGGCTATCTCAAGCCTTCATCAGGTCTGGCACATGTATTATATGAAAAAGTATTTTTGTTTTGTAAGGTGCAGCAATGTGTCTTGCTTGCAGTCCAAATTCGCACTAAAGGCTCTTTGCCTTGCGGATTCCTTTTATACCCTCAGCTCGGTTGAAGTTTTAAATCTTTTTTGTTTTTCGAAATTTCGTTTTAGAAATGTAACGTGTTTTAGGGTTAGGGTTAGGGTTAGGGTCAGGGTCAGGGTCAGGGTCAGGGTTAGGGTTAGGGTTAGGGTCGGGGTCGGGGTCGGGGTCGGGGTCAGGGTCAGGGTCAGGGTCAGGGTTAGGGTTAGGGTTAGGGGTTAGGGTTAGGGTTAGGGTTAGGGTTAGGGTTAGTGGGTTAGGGTTAGTGGGTTAGGGTTAGGGTTAGGGTTAGGGTTAGGGTTAGGGGTTAGGGTTAGGGTTAGGGTTAGGGTTAGGATTATGGTGGGAGCCCCCCCTCCTGGAGGAGGGAAAGGCAAAAGCACGGTCCATCCATCCGGGATTCCAATCAGCCCCCAGCTCACGGTTCCGGCGGGCAACGCGGTGGCGTCGGCCATAGTGGACCGTCGTCCAACCCTGATCCATGGCTGTGGATCTAGAATTTGCCTTTGTTATATATTTAACAAAGTTGTTTTTTTTTTTTTTTTTTTTAAAAATAAAGTTTCTTTTTTGATTTATTCTGGCCAATATGCAATGTGTGCCCTGACAACGTTTCGGCTATCTCAAGCCTTCATCAGGTCTGGCACATGTATTATATGAAAAAGTATTTTTGTTTTGTAAGGTGCAGCAATGTGTCTTGCTTGCAGTCCAAATTCGCACTAAAGGCTCTTTGCCTTGCGGATTCCTTTTATACCCTCAGCTCGGTTGAAGTTTTAAATCTTTTTTGTTTTTCGAAATTTCGTTTTAGAAATGTAACGTGTTTTAGCTTATATTTGCATTTTCCAATTAATTTTCATAATTAAACTAGCCTTCATATTGGGTTTAAACAAAATAATTATAATTTGATCAACTTGGAATTGTTATTGTAGAATAATGTAAACATACTAATTTTGTTTTTTGTTTTTTAATGTTTTTTAATTGTTTTTTTTAATGTTTTTTGATGTATTTTGTTTTTCAAGTAGACGTGGTCTAGGATCTCGGATTGCTGTTCAAACTACAGGTAAATAATACATAGGTAGGTGGATTATATATGTGTATTGGGTTTTTGCAAATTTGTAATTATGTTATTGAAAACATTTGGTGACTTTTGTTCATATTTTTGTGTTATTCCGTTTTGTCAATTTTTTCTGCTTTTTTTCAGGTGGGCGTGGTCCGGGGACCAGACGCGTGGTTCCAATTGGAGGTAAGTATCCAGGTAGGTATTAGATGTAAGTGGGTCTAAATAAAATAAAACCAATTTGTCCTAATTATGTTAATTGTCCTACTGTTTGGAAGTTCTGTTCCTGGTGGGACGTAGATAGGGACTGGGATTGGGGTATGGGTTGGGGTTGGGGTTAGGGTTGGGGTTAGGTTTAGGGTTGGGGGTAGGGTCAGGGTTGGGGTTAGGGTTGAGGGCAGGGTTAGGATTGGGGTTAGGGGACAAAGCCCGACTCCCTTGTGTAGACACCCCTCTTGGGCGGTCCTGGTGGGGAGGGAAGTGGCTGGGCTTACTGGCCACCACTGCGATCTTCCTCTGCGGGCGTAGGGACACTGTCAATTTTTGGGTTTGGATCTCAACCACTTCCCCTGGCTCCGAATCTTGGGTCTTCTTTTTGGCGACAGGTGTGAGTCTAGGTCGCTGTGGGAGCGGAGTGGGAGCGGGAAACCGCAGCTCCAGGTTAGGGTTTGGGATAGGGTTAGGGTTGGGGTTAGGGTTGGGGGCGAGAATAGGACTGGGGCTAGGAGTAGGGTGGGGGTCAGGGTTGGGATCGGAGCGCGGCAAGTCTTCCAGAAAGTCCAAAATCTCGTTCTCAACCTCCGAAATTGTGTCTGGTAGTAGGCGTGGAAAATTTCGCTTGGCCCAACCAACCGCCACTTGGAAAGCAGCCTCCCATTCTAGATTGTTGTCTTGGAGTGCAAATTCCATGTCGGACCGGCAGAACGGTAGGTGGGACTCGTAATGACGTTTGAGGATCTGGCAGGTGGTCTTGCCCCAGGTCTTGGCATTGTCCACAATGTCCCGCACAACCCCGCTATCTAGGAATGCCGGCTTGATCATTGTGGACAACACCTCCTCCATCCTGGTGATCATCCGAGGTTGTGTAGCCCACTGATGGGGGTCTACATTGTTCAGGTGGTGGTAGACCTTAATCAAGTTATAGATTTTGCGGATCAGGCGACCAAATCCGGCCTCTGCTGGTCTCCACTTGGAGGTCCGGGTTGCAGCTGGAGGGGGACCACGTTGGTCCTGACGCGGTTGCCTGCGGCCTTGGCGAACTACTGTCGCATAGGAATCGAACCTAGAGCCAGGAGGTCTGGAGGGATCCGGAGGAGGCACAGGCTGGTTAGGATTATGGTGGGAGCCCCCCCTCCTGGAGGAGGGAAAGGCAAAAGCACGGTCCATCCATCCGGGATTCCAATCAGCCCCCAGCTCACGGTTCCGGCGGGCAACGCGGTGGCGTCGGCCATAGTGGACCGTCGTCCAACCCTGATCCATGGCTGTGGATCTAGAATTTGCCTTTGTTATATATTTAACAAAGTTGTTTTTTTTTTTTTTTTTTTTAAAAATAAAGTTTCTTTTTTGATTTATTCTGGCCAATATGCAATGTGTGCCCTGACAACGTTTCGGCTATCTCAAGCCTTCATCAGGTCTGGCACATGTA
>NW_026061653.1:130000-132500 GCF_024217435.2 Syngnathus scovelli
TTAGGGTTAGGGTTAGGGTTAGGGTTAGGGTTAGGGTTAGGGTTAGGGTTAGGGTTAGGGTTAGGGTTAGGGTTAGGGTTAGGGTTAGGGTTAGGGTTAGGGTTAGGGTTAGGGTTAGGGTTAGGGTTAGGGTTAGGGTTAGGGTTAGGGTTAGGGTTAGGGTTAGGGTTAGGGTTAGGGTTAGGGTTAGGGTTAGGGTTAGGGTTAGGGTTAGGGTTAGGGTTAGGGTTAGGGTTAGGGTTAGGGTTAGGGTTAGGGTTAGGGTTAGGGTTAGGGTTAGGGTTAGGGTTAGGGTTAGGGTTAGGGTTAGGGTTAGGGTTAGGGTTAGGGTTAGGGTTAGGGTTAGGGTTAGGGTTAGGGTTAGGGTTAGGGTTAGGGTTAGGGTTAGGGTTAGGGTTAGGGTTAGGGTTAGGGTTAGGGTTAGGGTTAGGGTTAGGGTTAGGGTTAGGGTTAGGGTTAGGGTTAGGGTTAGGGTTAGGGTTAGGGTTAGGGTTAGGGTTAGGGTTAGGGTTAGGGTTAGGGTTAGGGTTAGGGTTAGGGTTAGGGTTAGGGTTAGGGTTAGGGTTAGGGTTAGGGTTAGGGTTAGGGTTAGGGTTAGGGTTAGGGTTAGGGTTAGGGTTAGGGTTAGGGTTAGGGTTAGGGTTAGGGTTAGGGTTAGGGTTAGGGTTAGGGTTAGGGTTAGGGTTAGGGTTAGGGTTAGGGTTAGGGTTAGGGTTAGGGTTAGGGTTAGGGTTAGGGTTAGGGTTAGGGTTAGGGTTAGGGTTAGGGTTAGGGTTAGGGTTAGGGTTAGGGTTAGGGTTAGGGTTAGGGTTAGGGTTAGGGTTAGGGTTAGGGTTAGGGTTAGGGTTAGGGTTAGGGTTAGGGTTAGGGTTAGGGTTAGGGTTAGGGTTAGGGTTAGGGTTAGGGTTAGGGTTAGGGTTAGGGTTAGGGTTAGGGTTAGGGTTAGGGTTAGGGTTAGGGTTAGGGTTAGGGTTAGGGTTAGGGTTAGGGTTAGGGTTAGGGTTAGGGTTAGGGTTAGGGTTAGGGTTAGGGTTAGGGTTAGGGTTAGGGTTAGGGTTAGGGTTAGGGTTAGGGTTAGGGTTAGGGTTAGGGTTAGGGTTAGGGTTAGGGTTAGGGTTAGGGTTAGGGTTAGGGTTAGGGTTAGGGTTAGGGTTAGGGTTAGGGTTAGGGTTAGGGTTAGGGTTAGGGTTAGGGTTAGGGTTAGGGTTAGGGTTAGGGTTAGGGTTAGGGTTAGGGTTAGGGTTAGGGTTAGGGTTAGGGTTAGGGTTAGGGTTAGGGTTAGGGTTAGGGTTAGGGTTAGGGTTAGGGTTAGGGTTAGGGTTAGGGTTAGGGTTAGGGTTAGGGTTAGGGTTAGGGTTAGGGTTAGGGTTAGGGTTAGGGTTAGGGTTAGGGTTAGGGTTAGGGTTAGGGTTAGGGTTAGGGTTAGGGTTAGGGTTAGGGTTAGGGTTAGGGTTAGGGTTAGGGTTAGGGTTAGGGTTAGGGTTAGGGTTAGGGTTAGGGTTAGGGTTAGGGTTAGGGTTAGGGTTAGGGTTAGGGTTAGGGTTAGGGTTAGGGTTAGGGTTAGGGTTAGGGTTAGGGTTAGGGTTAGGGTTAGGGTTAGGGTTAGGGTTAGGGTTAGGGTTAGGGTTAGGGTTAGGGTTAGGGTTAGGGTTAGGGTTAGGGTTAGGGTTAGGGTTAGGGTTAGGGTTAGGGTTAGGGTTAGGGTTAGGGTTAGGGTTAGGGTTAGGGTTAGGGTTAGGGTTAGGGTTAGGGTTAGGGTTAGGGTTAGGGTTAGGGTTAGGGTTAGGGTTAGGGTTAGGGTTAGGGTTAGGGTTAGGGTTAGGGTTAGGGTTAGGGTTAGGGTTAGGGTTAGGGTTAGGGTTAGGGTTAGGGTTAGGGTTAGGGTTAGGGTTAGGGTTAGGGTTAGGGTTAGGGTTAGGGTTAGGGTTAGGGTTAGGGTTAGGGTTAGGGTTAGGGTTAGGGTTAGGGTTAGGGTTAGGGTTAGGGTTAGGGTTAGGGTTAGGGTTAGGGTTAGGGTTAGGGTTAGGGTTAGGGTTAGGGTTAGGGTTAGGGTTAGGGTTAGGGTTAGGGTTAGGGTTAGGGTTAGGGTTAGGGTTAGGGTTAGGGTTAGGGTTAGGGTTAGGGTTAGGGTTAGGGTTAGGGTTAGGGTTAGGGTTAGGGTTAGGGTTAGGGTTAGGGTTAGGGTTAGGGTTAGGGTTAGGGTTAGGGTTAGGGTTAGGGTTAGGGTTAGGGTTAGGGTTAGGGTTAGGGTTAGGGTTAGGGTTAGGGTTAGGGTTAGGGTTAGGGTTAGGGTTAGGGTTAGGGTTAGGGTTAGGGTTAGGGTTAGGGTTAGGGTTAGGGTTAGGGTTAGGGTTAGGGTTAGGGTTAGGGTTAGGGTTAGGGTTAGGGTTAGGGTTAGGGTTAGGGTTAGGGTTAGGGTTAGGGTTAGGGTTAGGGTTAGGGTTAGGGTTAGGGTTAGGGTTAGGGTTAGGGTTAGGGTTAGGGTTAGGGTTAGGGTTAG
>NW_026061654.1:0-7500 GCF_024217435.2 Syngnathus scovelli
CGCCGTAACGTGTCCGACCCGGCTGGTTCCTCCGGTCGGCCCGAACGAGCGAAAATTCGGCCTCTTCCCCTGGAGGTCCGGACGACTTTGGCGAATATTTTCTAAGTGCGAACGGCTGTTGCGCCGTAACGTGTCCGACCCGGCTGGTTCCTCCGGTCGGCCCGAACGAGCGAAAATTCGGCCTCTTCCCCTGGAGGTCCGGAACATTTTGGCGAATATTTTCAAAGTGCCAACGGCTGTTGCGCCGTAACGTGTCCGACCCGGCCGGTTCCTCCGGTCGGCCCGAACGAGCGAAAATTCGGCCTCTTCCCCTGGAGGTCCTGTGAAGTTTAACGAATATTTTCTAAGTGCGAACGGCTCTTCCGCCGTAACGTGTCCGACCCGGCTGGTTCCTCCGGTCGGCCTGAACGAGCGAAAATTCGGCCTCTTCCCCTGGAGGTCCTGTCAAGTTTAACGAATATTTTCTAAGTGCCATCGGCTCTTCCGCCGTAAGGTGTCCGACTCGGCCGGTTCCCCTAGTCGGCCAAATAATGTGACAATTCGGCCTCTCGCTCTGGAAGTCCGGCCAACTTCTGCGAATATTTTCTAAGTGCCATCGGCTCTTCCGCCGTAATGTGTCCGACTCGGCCGGTTCCTCCGGTCGGCCTGAACGAGCGAAAATTCGGCCTCTTCCCCTGGAGGTCCTGTCAAGTTTAACGAATATTTTCTAAGTGCCATCGGCTCTTCCGCCGTAAGGTGTCCGACTCGGCCGGTTCCTCCGGTCGGCCTGAACGAGCGAAAATTCGGCCTCTTCCCCTGGAGGTCCTGTCAAGTTTAACGAATATTTTCTAAGTGCCATCGGCTCTTCCGCCGTAAGGTGTCCGACTCGGCCGGTTCCTCCGGTCGGCCTGAACGAGCGAAAATTCGGCCTCTTCCCCTGGAGGTCCTGTCAAGTTTAACGAATATTTTCTAAGTGCCATCGGCTCTTCCGCCGTAAGGTGTCCGACTCGGCCGGTTCCTCCGGTCGGCCTGAACGAGCGAAAATTCGGCCTCTTCCCCTGGAGGTCCTGTCAAGTTTAACGAATATTTTCTAAGTGCCATCGGCTCTTCCGCCGTAAGGTGTCCGACTCGGCCGGTTCCTCCGGTCGGCCTGAACAAGCGAAAATTCGGCCTCTTCCCCTGGAGGTCCTGTCAAGTTTAACGAATATTTTCTAAGTGCGAACGGCTCTTCCGCCGTAAGGTGTCCGACCCGGCCGGTTCCTCCGGTCGGCCCGAACGAGCGAAAATTCGGCCTCTTCCCCTGGAGGTCCTGTCAAGTTTAACGAATATTTTCTAAGTGCCATCGGCTCTTCCGCCGTAAGGTGTCCGTCTCGGCCGGTTCCTCCGGTCGGCCTGAACGAGCGAAAATTCGGCCTCTTCCCCTGGAGGTCCTGTCAAGTTTAACGAATATTTTCTAAGTGCCATCGGCTCTTCCGCCGTAAGGTGTCCGACTCGGCCGGTTCCTCCGGTCGGCCTGAACAAGCGAAAATTCGGCCTCTTCCCCTGGAGGTCCGTTCAAGTTTAACGAATATTTTCTAAGTGCCATCGGCTCTTCCGCCGTAAGGTGTCCGACTCGGCTGGTTCCCGATGTCGGCCAGAACAAGTGGAAACTCGGCCTCTTCCCCTGGAGGTCAGTTGAAGTTTAACGAATATTTTCAAAGTGCCAACGGCTGCTCCGCCGTAAAGCGTCCGACTCGGCTGGTTCCCGATGTCGGCCAGAACAAGTGAAAATTCGGCCTCTTCCCCTGGAGGTCCGTTCAAGATTAACGAATATTTTCTAAGTGCCAACGGCTGCTCCGCCGTAAAGCGTCCGACTCGGCTGGTTCCCGATGTCGGCCAGAACAAGTGAACATTCGGCCTCTTCCCCTGGAGGTCCGTTCAAGATTAACGAATATCTTCTAAGTGCCAACGGCTCTTGCGCCGAAAAGCGTCCGCCTGGGCTGGTTCCTGATGTCGGCCAGAACAAGTGAAAATTCGGCCTCTTCCCCTGGAGGTCCGTTCAAGATTAACGAATATTTTCTAAGTGCCAACGGCTCTTGCGCCGAAAAGCGTCCGCCTCGGCTGGTTCCCGCGGTCGGACACAAAATGTGTCAATTCGGCCTCTCTGAGGTACCAGGGGTGGGCTTTATGTACTTGGTCCCCCCACTTAGTGTACTCATCACTTTACCCCCCTTTCGCAAAATATAGTCGGCACGTATGTGCAGAACTGTTTATTTTCATTTTAAAAATTGTCTAAGTGCCAGCGGAAGCTGTCACACGAACTGTCCGAGCTACCACGGTGCCCATCCCGGGCAGTGACGGCAAAAGGCCGATGTGTGTTTATGGAAGTCTGAATAATTTCTAAGTGCCAACGGCTGCTCCGCCGTAAAGTGTCCGCCTCGGCTGGTTCCCTTGGTCGGCCAGAACAAGTGAAAATTCGGCCTCTTCCCCTGGAGGTCCGGAACATTTTGGCGAATATTTCCTAAGTGCCAACGGCTGCTCCGCCGTAAAGTGTCCGCCTCGGCCGGTTCACCCGGTCGGCCAGAACAAGTGAAAATTTGGCCTCTTCCCCTGGAGGTCCGGAACATTTTGGCGAATATTTCCTAAGTGCCAACGGCTGCTCCGCCGTAAAGTGTCCGACTCGGCTGGTTCCCGATGTCGGCCAGAACAAGTGAAAATTCGGCCTCTTCCCCTGGAGGTCCGTTCAAGATTAACGAATATTTCCTAAGTGCCAACGGCTGCTCCGCCGTAAAGCGTCCGACTCGGCTGGTTCCCGATGTCGGCCAGAACAAGTGAAAATTCGGCCTCTTCCCCTGGAGGTCCGTTCAAGATTAACGAATATTTCCTAAGTGCCAACGGCTGCTCCGCCGTAAAGCGTCCGACTCGGCTGGTTCCCGATGTCGGCCAGAACAAGTGAAAAATCGGCCTCTTCCCCTGGAAGTCCGGCCGAGTTAAGGCAAATATTTCCTAAGTGCCAACGGCTGCTCAGCCTTAAAGTGTCCGACTCGGCTGGTTCCCGATGTCGGCCAGAACAAGTGAAAATCCGGCCTCTTCCCCTGGAAGTCCGGCCGAGTTAAGGCAAATATTTCCTAAGTGCCAACGGCTGCTCAGCCTTAAAGTGTCCGACTCGGCTGGTTCCCGATGTCGGCCAGAACAAGTGAAAATCCGGCCTCTTCCCCTGGAAGTCCGGCCGAGTTAAGGCAAATATTTCCTAAGTGCCAACGGCTGCTCAGCCTTAAAGTGTCCGACTCGGCTGGTTCCCGATGTCGGCCAGAACAAGTGAAAATCCGGCCTCTTCCCCTGGAAGTCCGGCCGAGTTAAGGCAAATATTTCCTAAGTGCCAACGGCTGCTCAGCCGTAAAGTGTCCGACTCGGCTGGTTCCCGATGTCGGCCAGAACAAGTGAAAATCCGGCCTCTTCCCCTGGAAGTCCGGCCGAGTTAAGGCAAATATTTCCCAAGTGCCAACGGCTGTTCCGCCGTAAAGGGTCCGACTCGGCTGGTTCCCGATGTCGGCCAGAACAAGTGAAAATCCGGCCTCTTCCCCTGGAAGTCCGGCCGAGTTAAGGCAAATATTTCCTAAGTGCCAACGGCTGTTCCGCCGTAAAGGGTCCGACTCGGCTGGTTCCCGATGTCGGCCAGAACAAGTGAAAAATCGGCCTCTTCCCCTGGAAGTCCGGCCGAGTTCGGCGAATAGTTCCTAAGTGCCAACGGCTGCTCCGCCGTAAAGAGTCCGACTGGGCTGGTTCCCGATGTCGGCCAGAACAAGTGAAAATCCGGCCTCTTCCCCTGGAAGTCCGGCCGAGTTAAGGCAAATATTTCCTAAGTGCCAACGGCTGTTCCGCCGTAAAGGGTCCGACTCGGCTGGTTCCCGATGTCGTCCAGAACAAGTGAAAAATTGGCCTCTTCCCCTGGAAGTCCGGCCGAGTTCGGCGAATATTTCCCAAGTGCCAACGGCTGTTCCGCCGTAAAGAGTCCGACTCGGCTGGTTCCCGATGTCGGCCAGAACAAGTGAAAATTCGGCCTCTTCCCCTGGAGGTCCGTTCAAGTTTGGGGAATATTTTCTAAGTGCCAACGGCTGCTCCGCCTTAAAGCGTCCGACTCGGCTGGTTCCCGATGTCGGCCAGAACAAGTGAAAATCCGGCCTCTTCCCCTGGAAGTCCGGCCGAGTTAAGGCAAATATTTCCTAAGTGCCAACGGCTGCTCAGCCTTAAAGGGCCCGACTCGGCTGGTTCCCGATGTCGGCCAGAACAAGTGACAATTCGGCCTCTTCCCCTGGAGGTCTTTTCAAGTTTAACGAATATTTTCTAAGTGCCAACGGCTGCTCCGCCTTAAAGCGTCCGACTCGGCTGGTTCCCGATGTCGGCCAGAACAAGTGACAATTCGGCCTCTTCCCCTGGAGGTCCTTTCAAGTTTAACGAATATTTTCTAAGTGCCAACGGCTGCTCCGCCTTAAAGAGTCCGACTCGGCTGGTTCCCGATGTCGGCCAGAACAGGTGAAAATTCGGCCTCTTCCCCTGGAGGTCCGTTCAAGTTTGGCGAATATTTTCTAAGTGCCAACGGCTGCTCCGCCTTAAAGTGTCCGACTCGGCTGGTTCCCGATGTCGGGCAGAACAAGTGACAATTCGGCCTCTTCCCCTGGAAGTCCGGCCGAGTTTGGCGAATATTTTCTAAGTGCCAACGGCTGCTCCGCCGTAAAGAGTCCGACTCGGCTGGTTCCCGATGTCGGCCAGAAAAAGTGACAATTCGGCCTCTTCCCCTGGAGGTCCTTTGAAGTTTAGCGAATATTTTCTAAGTGCCAACGGCTCTTGCGCCGAAAAGCGTCCGCCTCGGCTGGTTCCCGCGGTCGGCCGTAATAGGCGAAAATTCGGCCTCTTCCCCTGGAGCGACCTCCAAATTTGGGCGAAATTTTTCTAAGTGCCTAAAGGTACCAGGGGTTTGGGTACCAGGGGTGCAGTACGAACTGGTCTTTTGTCAACCCATGTACTTTTTCTAGAGTACATGGGTTGGTCCCCCCACTTAGTGTACTCATCACTTTACCCCCCTTTCGCAAAATATAGTCAGAACGAGCATGGGGGACGCAATTGTTTTCCATGCAAATCAATTGGGCCTGGTCCGAGCGCTGGTAACGGCCGCCAGCAAGCGTCCCCTGCTCGGATAGCAGAACTGAAGAAGGCACGGCACTTCCAGAGAGAGAGAGAAAATTTTCTAAGTGCCACATTTCTCAAAAATTTTCAAAGTGCCACATCTCTCAAAAAATTTCTAAGTGCCACATCTCTCAAAAACTTTCTAAGTGCCACATCTCTGAAAAACTTTCTAAGTGCCACATCTCTGAAAAAACTTTCTAAGTGCCACGTCTCTGAAAAACTTTCTAAGTGCCACAGCACGGCTGTGAAATATTCAAAGTCCTACAGGCATTGGCAGAATGCGCGGACGGCCGTCTGCTCCCGGCGGCCGCCGCGAAGCTACTACCCCCTCCCGGGGACGGCTGTCTGCTCCCGGCAGCCGTCCTTACCCCCCTCCCCCGTTTGCACCGCCTGAAGTTAGACCCGCCTTGGTAGGGCCCCCACCGGCCCCGGCTCGCCGGCGTTGGGTGGACGGTTCCTGCCCACTTGCGGGTCCCGGTCGCTTGGCAACCGACCGGGGAGGACCAGCCGCCTCCTTAAACACAGGCTGGAAGGGAAATCCGATCAAGCTACGGAGGACCGGCCGCCTCCTTAAACACAGGCCGGAAGGGAAATCCGATCAAGCTACGGAGGACCGGTCGCCTCCCTAAACACAGGCCGGGCAAAAATCTGCGAATGGGCCCGTCAAGGGTAGTGGGTCATCCAAGGAGGGAGGTACCGGCCGCCTCCTTAAACACAGGCCGGGCAAAAATCTGCGAATGGCCCGTCAAGGGTAGAAGGTCATCCAAGGAGGGAGGTACCGGCCGCCTCCTTAAACACAGGCCGGGCAAAAATCTGCGAATGGCCCGTCAAGGGTAGAAGGTCATCCAAGGAGGGAGGTACCGGCCGCCTCCTTAAACACAGGCCGGGCAAAAATCTGCGAATGGCCCGTCAAGGGTAGAAGGTCATCCAAGGAGGGAGGTACCGGCCGCCTCCTTAAACACAGGCCGGGCAAAAATCTGCGAATGGCCCGTCAAGGGTAGAAGGTCATCCAAGGAGGGAGGTACCGGCCGCCTCCTTAAACACAGGCCGGGCAAAAATCTGCGAATGGCCGGTCAAGGGTTGTTGGTCATCCAAGGAGGGAGGTACCGGCCGCCTCCTTAAACACAGGCCGGGCAAAAATCTGCGAACGGCCCGTCAAGGGTTCTGTCTCATCCAAGAAAGGGGTACCGGCCGCCTCAGAGGCCGGAGCGAAGGGGGCGAAAGGCTGTCGATGGGGAAGGATCGGGGCCACGGCTAATCTAGCGATGCCCGCGTCGGGCGGTCACTCCGACGAATGAGCGGGGCCGAATCCGGCGCGAGGCGGCCTTCAGGCACGTGGTTCGAGACGACCTCACCCGGCTCTAGCCCGGAGGATCGGAGGCAACGGCCGTCTCCTTAAGCTAAGGCCGGACGAAAATCTGCGGATGCGGTCCATCCAAGGCAGACGGAGGTACCGGCCGCCTCGGTAAACAAAGCCCGGGCAAAAATCTGCGAACGGCCCGTCAAGGGTTCTGTCTCATCCAAGAAAGGGGTACCGGCCGCCTCAGAGGCCGGAGCGAAGGGGGCGAAAGGCTGTCGATGGGGAAGGATCGGGGCCACGGCTAATCTAGCGATGCCCGCGTCGGGCGGTCACTCCGACGAATGAGCGGGGCCGAATCCGGCGCGAGGCGGCCTTCAGGCACGTGGTTCGAGACGACCTCACCCGGCTCTAGCCCGGAGCGAAAAAAACACTCTTATAACCTGACCGACATGCGCCCATGACCCGCCTTGGTAGGGCCCCCACCGGCCCCGGCTACCGCCGGCGTTGGGTGGACGGTTCCTCCCCACTTGCGGGTCGCACTCCAGCGCTACGGCCGCCGCGCGAGCGCGCGCCCCGCGCCGCCCGCGCAGGCCTAGCGCGAACCGTACGGCAGCGAAACCGAGACGCCCCGGCTCAACCTCACCCAGAGGCCATCCACGGAGGCCGAGCGCGCGATCCGACTTGCGGCACGCCACGTGGGCGTCCGCCGGCCGCGCCGGTCGACCGCGAAACCGATTTCTCAAAGACCAAGCCCGAGTCCCAACCTCCGCACATATCCGCACACGCCTTCCCGACCACCGCGAAGCGGGAGGCGTCTATCGTGGCCGCCGGGGCGTATGACCCCTCCGCGTGAGGCGTGCGGGCTCGGGGGGGCCGCAACGACCGAGTCTGACTCGGACGGGGCGCAGCTTCCCTCCCGGTCGCAGCATCAGCGCCGAACGCGCGACGTCACCAGCCCCCCGGAACGGTTCGTCGGGAGCGCGGCAATGGCCCACATCTCACCTCGCCAGCCGGCCGCAGCGGGCCGCGCCGAACCGAGTCTGACTCGGGGTGCGCAC
>NW_026061654.1:17500-32500 GCF_024217435.2 Syngnathus scovelli
ACCTAAAAATTTCTCCAGCGGCGGGCCCCTGGCCTAAACTTCCTCCGGCCCGCGCAACACGCACTTTCCGTCGGACACGGACGGAGGCAACGTCCCCCTCCTGCGGTGACAAAAAAAAATCCACCCCTGGTACCTAAAAATTTCTCCAGCGGCGGGCCCCTGGCCTAAATTTTCTCCGGCCCGCGCAACACGCACTTTGCGCCGGACGCCGGTCCCAAACCACCACCGCCGACCGCCACAAGGCGACAGCCACCATCCCCGACCGCCACCCCCCGACCGCCACCAGCCGACCGCCACAAGGCGACAGCCACCATCCCCAAGCGCCATCCCCGACCGCCACCAGCCGACCGCCACAAGGCGACAGCCACCATCCCCAAGCGCCACCCCCGACCGCCACCAGCCGACCGCCACAAGGCGACAGCCACCATCCCCAAGCGCCATCCCCGACCGCCACCAGCCGACCGCCACAAGGCGACAGCCACCATCCCCAAGCGCCACCCCCGACCGCCACCAGCCGACCGCCACAAGGCGACAGCCACCATCCCCAAGCGCCATCCCCGACCGCCACCCCCCGACCGCCACCAGCCGACCGCCACCAGCCGACCGCCACAAGGCGACAGCCACCATCCCCAAGCGCCACCCCCGACCGCCACCAGCCGACCGCCACCAGCCGACCGCCACAAGGCGACAGCCACCATCCCCAAGCGCCATCCCCGACCGCCACCACCCGACCGCCACCAGCCGACCGCCACCAGCCGACCGCCACAAGGCGACAGCCACCATCCCCAAGCGCCATCCCCGACCGCCACAAGGCGACCGCCACCAGCCGACCGCCACAAGGCGACAGCCACCATCCCCAAGCGCCACCAGCCGACCGCCACCAGCCGACCGCCACAAGGCGACAGCCACCATCCCCAAGCGCCACCCCCGACCGCCACCCCCCGACCGCCACCAGCCGACCGCCACAAGGCGACCGCCACAAGGCGACAGCCACCATCCCCAAGCGCCACCCCCGACCGCCACCCCCCGACCGCCACCAGCCGACCGCCACAAGGCGACAGCCACCATCCCCAAGCGCCATCCCCGACCGCCACCCCCCGACCGCCACAAGGCGACCGCCACCAGCCGACCGCCACAAGGCGACAGCCACCATCCCCAAGCGCCACCCCCGACCGCCGCCCCCCGACCGCCCCAAGGCGACCGCCACCAGCCGACCGCCACAAGGCGACAGCCACCATCCCCAAGCGCCATCCCCGACCGCCACCAGCCGACCGCCACCAGCCGACCGCCACAAGGCGACAGCCACCATCCCCAAGCGCCATCCCCGACCGCCACCAGCCGACCGCCACAAGGCGACAGCCACCATCCCCAAGCGCCATCCCCGACCGCCACCAGCCGACCGCCACCAGCCGACCGCCACCGGCCGACCGCCACCGGCCGTTCGCGGTGTGCGCCGCCGTTCCCCAAGCACCCTCCGGGACGAAGCCGGAGCCGGAGAATAGCAGCGGCCGTGCGTAAAAGCTGCGGCCGGGCCTCGCGGAAGGTCCCCGGGCAGCGAGCTGCCGAGCCCCGGCCTCCAGCTTCCACCAGATAATAGGACCGGGCGCGCGCAAAAGCTGCGGCCGGGCCTGGCGGAAGGTCCTCGGGCATCCAGCGAGATCACACGGCCCCCACCGGAGGCGGCTAGCGCCTCCGTAGAGTAGTGCCGGCCCGTGGAAGCGGCCGCCCGTCAGCCTGCGTTGCCGCTGGTCGAAAAATGCACTAAGTGCCAAACCCCATTCATTTACAACGGCGTGTCCGCCAGAGGGCGCACTTCCCCCGGCGGACCAGCCGGCGGGGCTCGTTAGAGAGTGTATCCGCCTGGCAGTGCCTCCTGGACGGCCTGTATTCCGGACCGCGACCGCTAACTTACGGGAGCCTAAACGGCCCGCGGACCAGCCGGCGGGTCCTCCGTGAAAGCCTATCCGCCTGGCGGTGCCTCCTGGACGGCCTGGATTCCGGACCGCGACCGCTAACTTACGGGACCCTAAACGGCCCGCGGACCAGCCGGCGGCTCCTCCGTGAAAGCCTATCCGCCTGGCGGTGGCTCCGGGCCGGCCTGGATTCCGGACCGCCACCGCTCACTCGCGGGACCCTAATCGGCCCGCGGACCAGCCGGCGGGACCTCCGTGAAAGCCTATCCGCCTGGCGGTGCCTCCTGGACGGCCTGGATTCCGGACCGCGACCGCTAACTTACGGGACCCTAAACGGCCCGCGGACCAGCCGGCGGCTCCTCCGTGAAAGCCTATCCGCCTGGCGGTGGCTCCGGGCCGGCCTGGATTCCGGACCGCCACCGCTCACTCGCGGGACCCTAATCGGCCCGCGGACCAGCCGGCGGGACCTCCGTGAAAGCCTATCCGCCTGGCGGTGCCTCCTGGCCGGCCTGGATTCCGGACCGCCACCGCTCACTCGCGGGACCCTAATCGGCCCGCGGACCAGCCGGCGGATCCTCCGTGAAAGCCTATCCGCCTTCGCCGGTTCCCCGGCCGGCCACGGGTGGCGAGAATCCGGCCTCCTCGCCCGGAGCGCGCTTCGACTTGGGCGAAAAATGCACCAAGTGCCAAACCCCATTCATTTACAACGGCGTGTCCGCCAGAGGGCGCACTTCCTCCGGCCGGCGGGGCTCGTTAGAGACCGCGTCCGCCTTGGCCGGTTCCCCGGCCGGCCACGGGTGGCGAGAATCCGGCCTCCTCGCCCGGAGCGCGCTTCGACTTGGGCGAAAAATGCACCAAGTGCCAAACCCCATTCATTTACAACGGCGTGTCCGCCAGAGGGCGCACTTCCTCCGGCCGGCGGGGCTCGTTAGAGAGCGCGTCCGCCTTGGCCGGTTCCCCGGCCGGCCACGGGTGGCGAGAATCCGGCCTCCTCGCCCGGAGCGCGCTTCGACTTGGGCGAAAAATGCACCAAGTGCCAAACCCCATTCATTTACAACGGCGTGTCCGCCAGAGGGCGCACTTCCTCCGGCCGGCGGGGCTCGTTAGAGACCGCGTCCGCCTTGGCCGGTTCCCCGGCCGGCCACGGGTGGCGAGAATCCGGCCTCCTCGCCCGGAGCGCGCTTCGACTTGGGCGAAAAATGCACCAAGTGCCAAACCCCATTCATTTACAACGGCGTGTCCGCCAGAGGGCGCACTTCCTCCGGCCGGCGGGGCTCGTTAGAGAGCGCGTCCGCCTTGGCCGGTTCCCCGGCCGGCCACGGGTGGCGAGAATCCGGCCTCCTCGCCCGGAGCGCGCTTCGACTTGGGCGAAAAATGCACCAAGTGCCAAACCCCATTCATTTACAACGGCGTGTCCGCCAGAGGGCGCACTTCCTCCGGCCGGCGGGGCTCGTTAGAGAGCGCGTCCGCCTTCGCCGGTTCCCCGGTCGGCCGCGAACGGCGAAAAGCCGGCCTCTTCCCCCGGAGCCCGGTCGGCGAATTATTATTTATTTATTTATTTATTTTTTTTCCAAAGTGCCAACGGCTCTCGCGCCGCGATGCGTCCGCCTTCGCCGGTTCCCCGGTCGGCCACGAAGTATTGCGCATGATTATACGCGATGTTAATATTTATTTAATTATTAAATAAATACATACATGTGTTTATTAATAATATACGCGATGTTAATATTTATTTAATTATTACCTATATTATGAATAAACTAACGGTGATTTTACACGATTTGACTACATACGTGACCGTGATATAGTGCCGAGGGCTCCCGCGCCGTCACGCGTCCGCCTTGGCAGGGGTCGCCCGCGGCAGCGAGCGTTCGGCTCGCGGGGGTCCGCGGGGTGTTATTAGGGAGTGCGGCAGCCGTGCCGAGGCTCCGGCCGGCCGCCGGAAGTCCGGCGGGGGAGCGTCGGAGCTCCGCGAGGCCGGCCGGGGAGCCTCTTAGTCATCGCCCGCGCTCGCGGTGGTCCCGGTCGCTTAAAGTGCCACGGGAGGCGTAGCGATGCCAGTGAGTGTGCGCCAAGTGCGAGAGGCGGTGCATTTACGCGCCGTGTCCGCGAGAGGGAGGCAATTCCCCGTTGCGACCTCCGGGAGATCAGCGGGCCGTTCAAATCGCTTAGCCGGGGTGCCGGGAGCCTCCTCGGGCGTCGAGTTAGGAGGGGGGCGCGCGGAGAACCGGCCGGAGGTCCCCTGGAAGCTCAGCGGGCCGTGGGAAACGCTTGGCCGGGGTGCCGGGAGCCTCGGCCGGCTTAAAAGTGAGGAGGAAAGCGCGCGGAGAACCGGCCGGAGGTCCCCTGGAAACTCAGCGGGACGTGGGAAAAAGCTCAGCCGGGGTGCCGGAAGCCTCGGCCGGCTTAAAACGTGAGGAGGAAAGCACCGGGAGAACCGGCTGGAGGTCTTCTGGAAGCTCAGCGGGCCGTGGAGAAAGCTTAGCCGGGGTGCCGGAAGCCTCGGCCGGCTTAAAATGTGAGGAGGAAACCGGCTGGACGTCTTCTGGAAGATCAGCGGGCCGTGGAAAATGCTAAGCCGAGGTGCTGGTTGTCGAATAAGGCTCCGCCATCTCGTAGAAGGTGCTAATAAAGTTCATATCCGCTCGGCTGGAGGTAATTGGCCAGCGGACCGGCCGCCGGGACCTCCGTGACCGCCTATCCGCCTGGCGGTGCCTCCTGGCCGGCGTGCATTCCGGGCCGCGACCGCTCACTTACGGGACCCTGATTGGCCCGCGGACCGGCCGGCGGGACCTCCGTGACAGCCTACCCGCCTGGCGGTGGCTGCTGGCCGGCGCGGATTCCGGGCCGCGACCGCTAACTTACGGGACCCTAATTGGCCCGCGGACCAGCTGGCGGGACCTCCGTGACAGCCTACCCGCCTGGCGGTGGCTGCTGGCCGGCGCGGATTCCGGGCCGCGACCGCTAACTTACGGGACCCTAATTGGCCCGCGGACCAGCTGGCGGGACCTCCGTGAAAGCCCATCCGCCTGCCGGTGCCTCCTGGCCGGCGTGGATTCCGGGCCGCGACCGCTAACTTACGGGACCATAAATGGCCCGCGGACCAGCTGGCGGGACCTCCGTGACCGCCTATCCGCCTGGCGGTGCCTCCTGGCCGGCCTGGATTCCGGGCCGCGACCGCTCACCTACGGGACCCTAAATGGCCCGCGGACCAGCCGGCGGGACCTCCGTGACAGCCTACCCGCCTCCCGGTGGCTGCTGGCCGGCGCGGATTCCGGGCCGCGACCGCTAACTTACGGGACCCCAATTGGCCCGCGGACCAGCCGGCGGGACCCCCGTGACCGCCTATCCGCCTTGGCCGGTTCCCCGGCCGGCCACGGATGGCGAGAATCCGGCCTCCTCGCCCGGAGCGCTCGTCGGCTTCGGCGAAAAATGCACTAAGTGCCAAACCCCATTCATTTACAATGGCGTGTCCGCCAGAGGGCGCAGTTCCCCCCGCGGACCGGCCGGCGGGACCTCCGTGACAGCCTATCCGCCTGGCGGTGGCTGCGGGCCGGCGCGAATTCCGGGCCGCGACCGCTAACTTACGGGACCCCGATTGGCCCGCGGACCAGCCGGCGGGACCTCCGTGACCGCCTATCCGCCTGCGCTGGTTCCCCGGCCGGCGCGAATTCCGGGCCGCGACCGCTAACTTACGGGACCCCGATTGGCCCGCGGACCAGCCGGCGGGACCTCCGTGACCGCCTATCCGCCTGCGCTGGTTCCCCGGCCGGCGCGAATTCCGGGCCGCGACCGCTAACTTACGGGACCCCGATTGGCCCGCGGACCAGCCGGCGGGACCTCCGTGACCGCCTATCCGCCTGCGCTGGTTCCCCGGCCGGCGCGAATTCCGGGCCGCGACCGCTAACTTACGGGACCCCAATTGGCCCGCGGACCAGCCGGCGGGACCTCCGTGACCGCCTATCCGCCTCCGCTGGTTCCCCCCTCGGCGTGGATTCCGGACCGCGACCGCTAAATTACGGGACCCAAATTGGCCCGCGGACCAGCCGGCGGGACCTCCGTGACCGCCTATCCGCCTTCGCTGGTTCCCCGGTCGGCCACAGATGACGAATATTCGGCCTCTCGCTCTGGAAGTCCTGCCGACTTAGCCGAAAATTTTCTAAGTGCCATCGGCTCTCGCTCGGAAAAGTGTCCGCCTCGTCTGGTTCCCCAGCTCGGCCTCAGAATTCGAAAATTCGGCCTCTCTGAGGTACCAGGGGTAGGCTTTATGTACTTGGTCCCCCCAGTTAGTGTACTCATCACTTTACCCCCCTTTCGCAAAATATAGTCGGCACGTATGTGCAGAACTGTTTATTTTCATTTTAAAAATTTTCTAAGTGCCAGCGGAAGCTGTCACACGAACTGTCCGAGCTACCACGGTGCCCATCCCGGGCAGTGACGGCAAAAGGCCGATGTGTGTTTGATGGAAGTCTGAATAATTTCTAAGTGCCAACGGCTCAACCGCCGTAAAGTGTCCGCCTCGGCTGGTTCTCCCGGTCGGCCCGAACGAGCGAAAATTCGGCCTCTTCCCCTGGAGGTCCGGAACATTTGGCGAATATTTTCAAAGTGCCAACGGCTGTTCCGCCGTAACGTGTCCGACCCGGCTGGTTCCTCCGGTCGGCCCGAACGAGCGAAAATTCGGCCTCTTCCCCTGGAGGTCCGGAACATTTTGGCGAATATTTTCAAAGTGCCAACGGCTGTTGCGCCGTAACGTGTCCGACCCGGCCGGTTCCTCCGGTCGGCCCGAACGAGCGAAAATTCGGCCTCTTCCCCTGGAGGTCCGGAACATTTTGGCGAATATTTTCAAAGTGCCAACGGCCGTTCCGCCGTAAAGTGTCCTACCCGGCTGGTTCCTTCGGTCGGCCCGAACGAGCGAAAATTCGGCCTCTTCCCCTGGAGGTCCGGAACATTTTGGCGAATATTTTCAAAGTGCCAACGGCTGTATCGCCGTAACGTGTCCGACCCGGCTGGTTCCTCCGGTCGGCGCCGAACGAGCGAAAATTCGGCCTCTTCCCCTGGAGGTCCGGACGACTTTGGCGAATATTTTCTAAGTGCGAACGGCTGTTGCGCCGTAACGTGTCCGACCCGGCTGGTTCCTCCGGTCGGCCCGAACGAGCGAAAATTCGGCCTCTTCCCCTGGAGGTCCGGAACATTTTGGCGAATATTTTCAAAGTGCCAACGGCTGTTGCGCCGTAACGTGTCCGACCCGGCCGGTTCCTCCGGTCGGCCCGAACGAGCGAAAATTCGGCCTCTTCCCCTGGAGGTCCTGTGAAGTTTAACGAATATTTTCTAAGTGCGAACGGCTCTTCCGCCGTAACGTGTCCGACCCGGCTGGTTCCTCCGGTCGGCCTGAACGAGCGAAAATTCGGCCTCTTCCCCTGGAGGTCCTGTCAAGTTTAACGAATATTTTCTAAGTGCCATCGGCTCTTCCGCCGTAAGGTGTCCGACTCGGCCGGTTCCCCTAGTCGGCCAAATAATGTGACAATTCGGCCTCTCGCTCTGGAAGTCCGGCCAACTTCTGCGAATATTTTCTAAGTGCCATCGGCTCTTCCGCCGTAATGTGTCCGACTCGGCCGGTTCCTCCGGTCGGCCTGAACGAGCGAAAATTCGGCCTCTTCCCCTGGAGGTCCTGTCAAGTTTAACGAATATTTTCTAAGTGCCATCGGCTCTTCCGCCGTAAGGTGTCCGACTCGGCCGGTTCCTCCGGTCGGCCTGAACGAGCGAAAATTCGGCCTCTTCCCCTGGAGGTCCTGTCAAGTTTAACGAATATTTTCTAAGTGCCATCGGCTCTTCCGCCGTAAGGTGTCCGACTCGGCCGGTTCCTCCGGTCGGCCTGAACGAGCGAAAATTCGGCCTCTTCCCCTGGAGGTCCTGTCAAGTTTAACGAATATTTTCTAAGTGCCATCGGCTCTTCCGCCGTAAGGTGTCCGACTCGGCCGGTTCCTCCGGTCGGCCTGAACGAGCGAAAATTCGGCCTCTTCCCCTGGAGGTCCTGTCAAGTTTAACGAATATTTTCTAAGTGCCATCGGCTCTTCCGCCGTAAGGTGTCCGACTCGGCCGGTTCCTCCGGTCGGCCTGAACAAGCGAAAATTCGGCCTCTTCCCCTGGAGGTCCTGTCAAGTTTAACGAATATTTTCTAAGTGCGAACGGCTCTTCCGCCGTAAGGTGTCCGACCCGGCCGGTTCCTCCGGTCGGCCCGAACGAGCGAAAATTCGGCCTCTTCCCCTGGAGGTCCTGTCAAGTTTAACGAATATTTTCTAAGTGCCATCGGCTCTTCCGCCGTAAGGTGTCCGTCTCGGCCGGTTCCTCCGGTCGGCCTGAACGAGCGAAAATTCGGCCTCTTCCCCTGGAGGTCCTGTCAAGTTTAACGAATATTTTCTAAGTGCCATCGGCTCTTCCGCCGTAAGGTGTCCGACTCGGCCGGTTCCTCCGGTCGGCCTGAACAAGCGAAAATTCGGCCTCTTCCCCTGGAGGTCCGTTCAAGTTTAACGAATATTTTCTAAGTGCCATCGGCTCTTCCGCCGTAAGGTGTCCGACTCGGCTGGTTCCCGATGTCGGCCAGAACAAGTGGAAACTCGGCCTCTTCCCCTGGAGGTCAGTTGAAGTTTAACGAATATTTTCAAAGTGCCAACGGCTGCTCCGCCGTAAAGCGTCCGACTCGGCTGGTTCCCGATGTCGGCCAGAACAAGTGAAAATTCGGCCTCTTCCCCTGGAGGTCCGTTCAAGATTAACGAATATTTTCTAAGTGCCAACGGCTGCTCCGCCGTAAAGCGTCCGACTCGGCTGGTTCCCGATGTCGGCCAGAACAAGTGAACATTCGGCCTCTTCCCCTGGAGGTCCGTTCAAGATTAACGAATATCTTCTAAGTGCCAACGGCTCTTGCGCCGAAAAGCGTCCGCCTGGGCTGGTTCCTGATGTCGGCCAGAACAAGTGAAAATTCGGCCTCTTCCCCTGGAGGTCCGTTCAAGATTAACGAATATTTTCTAAGTGCCAACGGCTCTTGCGCCGAAAAGCGTCCGCCTCGGCTGGTTCCCGCGGTCGGACACAAAATGTGTCAATTCGGCCTCTCTGAGGTACCAGGGGTGGGCTTTATGTACTTGGTCCCCCCACTTAGTGTACTCATCACTTTACCCCCCTTTCGCAAAATATAGTCGGCACGTATGTGCAGAACTGTTTATTTTCATTTTAAAAATTGTCTAAGTGCCAGCGGAAGCTGTCACACGAACTGTCCGAGCTACCACGGTGCCCATCCCGGGCAGTGACGGCAAAAGGCCGATGTGTGTTTATGGAAGTCTGAATAATTTCTAAGTGCCAACGGCTGCTCCGCCGTAAAGTGTCCGCCTCGGCTGGTTCCCTTGGTCGGCCAGAACAAGTGAAAATTCGGCCTCTTCCCCTGGAGGTCCGGAACATTTTGGCGAATATTTCCTAAGTGCCAACGGCTGCTCCGCCGTAAAGTGTCCGCCTCGGCCGGTTCACCCGGTCGGCCAGAACAAGTGAAAATTTGGCCTCTTCCCCTGGAGGTCCGGAACATTTTGGCGAATATTTCCTAAGTGCCAACGGCTGCTCCGCCGTAAAGTGTCCGACTCGGCTGGTTCCCGATGTCGGCCAGAACAAGTGAAAATTCGGCCTCTTCCCCTGGAGGTCCGTTCAAGATTAACGAATATTTCCTAAGTGCCAACGGCTGCTCCGCCGTAAAGCGTCCGACTCGGCTGGTTCCCGATGTCGGCCAGAACAAGTGAAAATTCGGCCTCTTCCCCTGGAGGTCCGTTCAAGATTAACGAATATTTCCTAAGTGCCAACGGCTGCTCCGCCGTAAAGCGTCCGACTCGGCTGGTTCCCGATGTCGGCCAGAACAAGTGAAAAATCGGCCTCTTCCCCTGGAAGTCCGGCCGAGTTAAGGCAAATATTTCCTAAGTGCCAACGGCTGCTCAGCCTTAAAGTGTCCGACTCGGCTGGTTCCCGATGTCGGCCAGAACAAGTGAAAATCCGGCCTCTTCCCCTGGAAGTCCGGCCGAGTTAAGGCAAATATTTCCTAAGTGCCAACGGCTGCTCAGCCTTAAAGTGTCCGACTCGGCTGGTTCCCGATGTCGGCCAGAACAAGTGAAAATCCGGCCTCTTCCCCTGGAAGTCCGGCCGAGTTAAGGCAAATATTTCCTAAGTGCCAACGGCTGCTCAGCCTTAAAGTGTCCGACTCGGCTGGTTCCCGATGTCGGCCAGAACAAGTGAAAATCCGGCCTCTTCCCCTGGAAGTCCGGCCGAGTTAAGGCAAATATTTCCTAAGTGCCAACGGCTGCTCAGCCGTAAAGTGTCCGACTCGGCTGGTTCCCGATGTCGGCCAGAACAAGTGAAAATCCGGCCTCTTCCCCTGGAAGTCCGGCCGAGTTAAGGCAAATATTTCCCAAGTGCCAACGGCTGTTCCGCCGTAAAGGGTCCGACTCGGCTGGTTCCCGATGTCGGCCAGAACAAGTGAAAATCCGGCCTCTTCCCCTGGAAGTCCGGCCGAGTTAAGGCAAATATTTCCTAAGTGCCAACGGCTGTTCCGCCGTAAAGGGTCCGACTCGGCTGGTTCCCGATGTCGGCCAGAACAAGTGAAAAATCGGCCTCTTCCCCTGGAAGTCCGGCCGAGTTCGGCGAATAGTTCCTAAGTGCCAACGGCTGCTCCGCCGTAAAGAGTCCGACTGGGCTGGTTCCCGATGTCGGCCAGAACAAGTGAAAATCCGGCCTCTTCCCCTGGAAGTCCGGCCGAGTTAAGGCAAATATTTCCTAAGTGCCAACGGCTGTTCCGCCGTAAAGGGTCCGACTCGGCTGGTTCCCGATGTCGTCCAGAACAAGTGAAAAATTGGCCTCTTCCCCTGGAAGTCCGGCCGAGTTCGGCGAATATTTCCCAAGTGCCAACGGCTGTTCCGCCGTAAAGAGTCCGACTCGGCTGGTTCCCGATGTCGGCCAGAACAAGTGAAAATTCGGCCTCTTCCCCTGGAGGTCCGTTCAAGTTTGGGGAATATTTTCTAAGTGCCAACGGCTGCTCCGCCTTAAAGCGTCCGACTCGGCTGGTTCCCGATGTCGGCCAGAACAAGTGAAAATCCGGCCTCTTCCCCTGGAAGTCCGGCCGAGTTAAGGCAAATATTTCCTAAGTGCCAACGGCTGCTCAGCCTTAAAGGGCCCGACTCGGCTGGTTCCCGATGTCGGCCAGAACAAGTGACAATTCGGCCTCTTCCCCTGGAGGTCTTTTCAAGTTTAACGAATATTTTCTAAGTGCCAACGGCTGCTCCGCCTTAAAGCGTCCGACTCGGCTGGTTCCCGATGTCGGCCAGAACAAGTGACAATTCGGCCTCTTCCCCTGGAGGTCCTTTCAAGTTTAACGAATATTTTCTAAGTGCCAACGGCTGCTCCGCCTTAAAGAGTCCGACTCGGCTGGTTCCCGATGTCGGCCAGAACAGGTGAAAATTCGGCCTCTTCCCCTGGAGGTCCGTTCAAGTTTGGCGAATATTTTCTAAGTGCCAACGGCTGCTCCGCCTTAAAGTGTCCGACTCGGCTGGTTCCCGATGTCGGGCAGAACAAGTGACAATTCGGCCTCTTCCCCTGGAAGTCCGGCCGAGTTTGGCGAATATTTTCTAAGTGCCAACGGCTGCTCCGCCGTAAAGAGTCCGACTCGGCTGGTTCCCGATGTCGGCCAGAAAAAGTGACAATTCGGCCTCTTCCCCTGGAGGTCCTTTGAAGTTTAGCGAATATTTTCTAAGTGCCAACGGCTCTTGCGCCGAAAAGCGTCCGCCTCGGCTGGTTCCCGCGGTCGGCCGTAATAGGCGAAAATTCGGCCTCTTCCCCTGGAGCGACCTCCAAATTTGGGCGAAATTTTTCTAAGTGCCTAAAGGTACCAGGGGTTTGGGTACCAGGGGTGCAGTACGAACTGGTCTTTTGTCAACCCATGTACTTTTTCTAGAGTACATGGGTTGGTCCCCCCACTTAGTGTACTCATCACTTTACCCCCCTTTCGCAAAATATAGTCAGAACGAGCATGGGGGACGCAATTGTTTTCCATGCAAATCAATTGGGCCTGGTCCGAGCGCTGGTAACGGCCGCCAGCAAGCGTCCCCTGCTCGGATAGCAGAACTGAAGAAGGCACGGCACTTCCAGAGAGAGAGAGAAAATTTTCTAAGTGCCACATTTCTCAAAAATTTTCAAAGTGCCACATCTCTCAAAAAATTTCTAAGTGCCACATCTCTCAAAAACTTTCTAAGTGCCACATCTCTGAAAAACTTTCTAAGTGCCACATCTCTGAAAAAACTTTCTAAGTGCCACGTCTCTGAAAAACTTTCTAAGTGCCACAGCACGGCTGTGAAATATTCAAAGTCCTACAGGCATTGGCAGAATGCGCGGACGGCCGTCTGCTCCCGGCGGCCGCCGCGAAGCTACTACCCCCTCCCGGGGACGGCTGTCTGCTCCCGGCAGCCGTCCTTACCCCCCTCCCCCGTTTGCACCGCCTGAAGTTAGACCCGCCTTGGTAGGGCCCCCACCGGCCCCGGCTCGCCGGCGTTGGGTGGACGGTTCCTGCCCACTTGCGGGTCCCGGTCGCTTGGCAACCGACCGGGGAGGACCAGCCGCCTCCTTAAACACAGGCTGGAAGGGAAATCCGATCAAGCTACGGAGGACCGGCCGCCTCCTTAAACACAGGCCGGAAGGGAAATCCGATCAAGCTACGGAGGACCGGTCGCCTCCCTAAACACAGGCCGGGCAAAAATCTGCGAATGGGCCCGTCAAGGGTAGTGGGTCATCCAAGGAGGGAGGTACCGGCCGCCTCCTTAAACACAGGCCGGGCAAAAATCTGCGAATGGCCCGTCAAGGGTAGAAGGTCATCCAAGGAGGGAGGTACCGGCCGCCTCCTTAAACACAGGCCGGGCAAAAATCTGCGAATGGCCCGTCAAGGGTAGAAGGTCATCCAAGGAGGGAGGTACCGGCCGCCTCCTTAAACACAGGCCGGGCAAAAATCTGCGAATGGCCCGTCAAGGGTAGAAGGTCATCCAAGGAGGGAGGTACCGGCCGCCTCCTTAAACACAGGCCGGGCAAAAATCTGCGAATGGCCCGTCAAGGGTAGAAGGTCATCCAAGGAGGGAGGTACCGGCCGCCTCCTTAAACACAGGCCGGGCAAAAATCTGCGAATGGCCGGTCAAGGGTTGTTGGTCATCCAAGGAGGGAGGTACCGGCCGCCTCCTTAAACACAGGCCGGGCAAAAATCTGCGAACGGCCCGTCAAGGGTTCTGTCTCATCCAAGAAAGGGGTACCGGCCGCCTCAGAGGCCGGAGCGAAGGGGGCGAAAGGCTGTCGATGGGGAAGGATCGGGGCCACGGCTAATCTAGCGATGCCCGCGTCGGGCGGTCACTCCGACGAATGAGCGGGGCCGAATCCGGCGCGAGGCGGCCTTCAGGCACGTGGTTCGAGACGACCTCACCCGGCTCTAGCCCGGAGGATCGGAGGCAACGGCCGTCTCCTTAAGCTAAGGCCGGACGAAAATCTGCGGATGCGGTCCATCCAAGGCAGACGGAGGTACCGGCCGCCTCGGTAAACAAAGCCCGGGCAAAAATCTGCGAACGGCCCGTCAAGGGTTCTGTCTCATCCAAGAAAGGGGTACCGGCCGCCTCAGAGGCCGGAGCGAAGGGGGCGAAAGGCTGTCGATGGGGAAGGATCGGGGCCACGGCTAATCTAGCGATGCCCGCGTCGGGCGGTCACTCCGACGAATGAGCGGGGCCGAATCCGGCGCGAGGCGGCCTTCAGGCACGTGGTTCGAGACGACCTCACCCGGCTCTAGCCCGGAGCGAAAAAAACACTCTTATAACCTGACCGACATGCGCCCATGACCCGCCTTGGTAGGGCCCCCACCGGCCCCGGCTACCGCCGGCGTTGGGTGGACGGTTCCTCCCCACTTGCGGGTCGCACTCCAGCGCTACGGCCGCCGCGCGAGCGCGCGCCCCGCGCCGCCCGCGCAGGCCTAGCGCGAACCGTACGGCAGCGAAACCGAGACGCCCCGGCTCAACCTCACCCAGAGGCCATCCACGGAGGCCGAGCGCGCGATCCGACTTGCGGCACGCCACGTGGGCGTCCGCCGGCCGCGCCGGTCGACCGCGAAACCGATTTCTCAAAGACCAAGCCCGAGTCCCAACCTCCGCACATATCCGCACACGCCTTCCCGACCACCGCGAAGCGGGAGGCGTCTATCGTGGCCGCCGGGGCGTATGACCCCTCCGCGTGAGGCGTGCGGGCTCGGGGGGGCCGCAACGACCGAGTCTGACTCGGACGGGGCGCAGCTTCCCTCCCGGTCGCAGCATCAGCGCCGAACGCGCGACGTCACCAGCCCCCCGGAACGGTTCGTCGGGAGCGCGGCAATGGCCCACATCTCACCTCGCCAGCCGGCCGCAGCGGGCCGCGCCGAACCGAGTCTGACTCGGGGTGCGCACAGTCCCGTCTGGGTCACGGAGGCGACGAGCTGTGACCGCCACCGTCGCCCCTTCGTCCTTCCGGATCCCCCCAGCGCCGGCAAAACTCCGCATCCTGGCCGCATCGCGTGACCGGGCGGGCCGCAACGACCGAGTCTGACTCGGACGGGGCGCAGCTTCCCGCCTCGGGCCATCGCAAAGCGTGCCTCGCGCGGGCAAAGTCGCCGGCGCAGCGCCGCGCCCCTCGACAAGAGCGAGCCTCAGCCGGGCCGCGACGACCGAGTCTGACTCGGACGGAGCGCAGCTTCCCGCCTGGGTCACCGCTAGTCGCCGGGCCGACGGCGCCCATCCCCGGACCCCGCCGTTCCCTCGCGGTTTATCCTAAGCCGCCTGCCTTAGCCCAACCGACGTGCCAACCCCCCGTTGCCGAGTTCGCTCTTCCCGAGCCGCGTCCCCCCGACAATTCCGTCCGTGACCGTCCCGCCCCGCGGCGATCCGCTCTGCCCCAGCAGCCGGCGAGTCAGCGTCCTACGGGTCTGATCTGGCCGCAGTCCGAGCTCCGGGCAGGCACAGCGGCGTCGCGCGGGCGCGGTCGGCGCTCGGAGGCAGCGTCGGGACCGGAC
>NW_026061654.1:42500-62500 GCF_024217435.2 Syngnathus scovelli
ACCGCCACAAGGCGACAGCCACCATCCCCAAGCGCCACCCCCGACCGCCACCAGCCGACCGCCACCAGCCGACCGCCACAAGGCGACAGCCACCATCCCCAAGCGCCATCCCCGACCGCCACCACCCGACCGCCACCAGCCGACCGCCACCAGCCGACCGCCACAAGGCGACAGCCACCATCCCCAAGCGCCATCCCCGACCGCCACAAGGCGACCGCCACCAGCCGACCGCCACAAGGCGACAGCCACCATCCCCAAGCGCCACCAGCCGACCGCCACCAGCCGACCGCCACAAGGCGACAGCCACCATCCCCAAGCGCCACCCCCGACCGCCACCCCCCGACCGCCACCAGCCGACCGCCACAAGGCGACCGCCACAAGGCGACAGCCACCATCCCCAAGCGCCACCCCCGACCGCCACCCCCCGACCGCCACCAGCCGACCGCCACAAGGCGACAGCCACCATCCCCAAGCGCCATCCCCGACCGCCACCCCCCGACCGCCACAAGGCGACCGCCACCAGCCGACCGCCACAAGGCGACAGCCACCATCCCCAAGCGCCACCCCCGACCGCCGCCCCCCGACCGCCCCAAGGCGACCGCCACCAGCCGACCGCCACAAGGCGACAGCCACCATCCCCAAGCGCCATCCCCGACCGCCACCAGCCGACCGCCACCAGCCGACCGCCACAAGGCGACAGCCACCATCCCCAAGCGCCATCCCCGACCGCCACCAGCCGACCGCCACAAGGCGACAGCCACCATCCCCAAGCGCCATCCCCGACCGCCACCAGCCGACCGCCACCAGCCGACCGCCACCAGCCGACCGCCACAAGGCGACAGCCACCATCCCCAAGCGCCACCCCCGACCGCCACCAGCCGACCGCCACAAGGCGACAGCCACCATCCCCAAGCGCCATCCCCGACCGCCACCAGCCGACCGCCACAAGGCGACAGCCACCATCCCCAAGCGCCACCCCCGACCGCCACCAGCCGACCGCCACCAGCCGACCGCCACAAGGCGACAGCCACCATCCCCAAGCGCCACCCCCGACCGCCACCAGCCGACCGCCACCAGCCGACCGCCACAAGGCGACAGCCACCATCCCCAAGCGCCATCCCCGACCGCCACCACCCGACCGCCACCAGCCGACCGCCACCAGCCGACCGCCACCAGCCGACCGCCACAAGGCGACAGCCACCATCCCCAAGCGCCACCCCCGACCGCCACCAGCCGACCGCCACAAGGCGACAGCCACCATCCCCAAGCGCCATCCCCGACCGCCACCAGCCGACCGCCACCAGCCGACCGCCACCGGCCGACCGCCACCGGCCGTTCGCGGTGTGCGCCGCCGTTCCCCAAGCACCCTCCGGGACGAAGCCGGAGCCGGAGAATAGCAGCGGCCGTGCGTAAAAGCTGCGGCCGGGCCTCGCGGAAGGTCCCCGGGCAGCGAGCTGCCGAGCCCCGGCCTCCAGCTTCCACCAGATAATAGGACCGGGCGCGCGCAAAAGCTGCGGCCGGGCCTGGCGGAAGGTCCTCGGGCATCCAGCGAGATCACACGGCCCCCACCGGAGGCGGCTAGCGCCTCCGTAGAGTAGTGCCGGCCCGTGGAAGCGGCCGCCCGTCAGCCTGCGTTGCCGCTGGTCGAAAAATGCACTAAGTGCCAAACCCCATTCATTTACAACGGCGTGTCCGCCAGAGGGCGCACTTCCCCCGGCGGACCAGCCGGCGGGGCTCGTTAGAGAGTGTATCCGCCTGGCAGTGCCTCCTGGACGGCCTGTATTCCGGACCGCGACCGCTAACTTACGGGAGCCTAAACGGCCCGCGGACCAGCCGGCGGGTCCTCCGTGAAAGCCTATCCGCCTGGCGGTGCCTCCTGGACGGCCTGGATTCCGGACCGCGACCGCTAACTTACGGGACCCTAAACGGCCCGCGGACCAGCCGGCGGCTCCTCCGTGAAAGCCTATCCGCCTGGCGGTGGCTCCGGGCCGGCCTGGATTCCGGACCGCCACCGCTCACTCGCGGGACCCTAATCGGCCCGCGGACCAGCCGGCGGGACCTCCGTGAAAGCCTATCCGCCTGGCGGTGCCTCCTGGCCGGCCTGGATTCCGGACCGCCACCGCTCACTCGCGGGACCCTAATCGGCCCGCGGACCAGCCGGCGGATCCTCCGTGAAAGCCTATCCGCCTTCGCCGGTTCCCCGGCCGGCCACGGGTGGCGAGAATCCGGCCTCCTCGCCCGGAGCGCGCTTCGACTTGGGCGAAAAATGCACCAAGTGCCAAACCCCATTCATTTACAACGGCGTGTCCGCCAGAGGGCGCACTTCCTCCGGCCGGCGGGGCTCGTTAGAGAGCGCGTCCGCCTTGGCCGGTTCCCCGGCCGGCCACGGGTGGCGAGAATCCGGCCTCCTCGCCCGGAGCGCGCTTCGACTTGGGCGAAAAATGCACCAAGTGCCAAACCCCATTCATTTACAACGGCGTGTCCGCCAGAGGGCGCACTTCCTCCGGCCGGCGGGGCTCGTTAGAGAGCGCGTCCGCCTTGGCCGGTTCCCCGGCCGGCCACGGGTGGCGAGAATCCGGCCTCCTCGCCCGGAGCGCGCTTCGACTTGGGCGAAAAATGCACCAAGTGCCAAACCCCATTCATTTACAACGGCGTGTCCGCCAGAGGGCGCACTTCCTCCGGCCGGCGGGGCTCGTTAGAGAGCGCGTCCGCCTTCGCCGGTTCCCCGGTCGGCCGCGAACGGCGAAAAGCCGGCCTCTTCCCCCGGAGCCCGGTGGGCGAATTTTTTTTTTTTTTTTTTTTTTCAAAGTGCCAACGGCTCTCGCGCCGCGCTGCGTCCGCCTTCGCCGGTTCCCCGGTCGGCCCGAACGAGCGAAAATTCGGCCTCTTGCCCCGGAGCCCGGTCGGCGAATTATTTATTTATTTATTTATTTATTTATTTTTCCAAAGTGCCAACGGCTCTCGCGCCGCGATGCGTCCGCCTTCGCCGGTTCCCCGGTCGGCCACGAACGGCCAAAAATCGGCCTCTCCCCCCGGAGCCCGGTCGGCGAATTATTATTTATTTATTTATTTATTTATTTATTTATTTATTTTTCCAAAGTGCCAACGGCTCTCGCGCCGCGATGCGTCCGCCTTCGCCGGTTCCCCGGTCGGCCACGAAGTATTGCGCATGATTATACGCGATGTTAATATTTATTTAATTATTAAATAAATACATACATGTGTTTATTAATGATATACGCGATGTTAATATTTATTTAATTATTACCTATATTATGAATAAACTAACGGTGATTTTACACGATTTGACTACATACGTGACCGTGATATAGTGCCGAGGGCTCCCGCGCCGTCACGCGTCCGCCTTGGCACGGGTCGCCCGCGGCAGCGAGCGTTCGGCTCGCGGGGGTCCGCGGGGTGTTATTAGGGAGTGCGGCAGCCGTGCCGAGGCTCCGGCCGGCCGCCGGAAGTCCGGCGGGGGAGCGTCGGAGCTCCGCGAGGCCGGCCGGGGAGCCTCTTAGTCATCGCCCGCGCTCGCGGTGGTCCCGGTCGCTTAAAGTGCCACGGGAGGCGTAGCGATGCCAGTGAGTGTGCGCCAAGTGCGAGAGGCGGTGCATTTACGCGCCGTGTCCGCGAGAGGGAGGCAATTCCCCGTTGCGACCTCCGGGAGATCAGCGGGCCGTTCAAATCGCTTAGCCGGGGTGCCGGGAGCCTCCTCGGGCGTCGAGTTAGGAGGGGGGCGCGCGGAGAACCGGCCGGAGGTCCCCTGGAAGCTCAGCGGGCCGTGGGAAACGCTTGGCCGGGGTGCCGGGAGCCTCGGCCGGCTTAAAAGTGAGGAGGAAAGCGCGCGGAGAACCGGCCGGAGGTCCCCTGGAAACTCAGCGGGACGTGGGAAAAAGCTCAGCCGGGGTGCCGGAAGCCTCGGCCGGCTTAAAACGTGAGGAGGAAAGCACCGGGAGAACCGGCTGGAGGTCTTCTGGAAGCTCAGCGGGCCGTTCAAAACGCTTAGCCGAGGTGCCTGGAGCCTCGGCCGGCTTACAAGTGAGGAGGAAAGCGCGCGGAGAACCGGCCGGAGGTCCCCTGGAAGCTCAGCGGGCCGTGGGAAACGCTTGGCCGGGGTGCCTGGAGCCTCGGCCGGCTTAAAAGTGAGGAGGAAAGCGCGCGGAGAACCGGCCGGAGGTCCCCTGGAAGCTCAGCGGGCCGTGGGAAAAAGCTTAGCCGGGGTGCCGGAAGCCTCGGCCGGCTTAAAACGTGAGGAGGAAAGCACCGGGAGAACCGGCTGGAGGTCTTCTGGAAGCTCAGCGGGCCGCCGAAAACGCGTAGCCGAGGTGCCGGGAGCCTCCTCGGGCGTCAAAAGTGAGGAGCGACGCACCCCCGAGAACCGCCTGGGTCCTCCAGCCACCGTTGAAAAAGACGTCGAGTCAGGCTACCTTAAGAGAGTCACAGCTACTCCCGCCGTTTACCCGCGCGGAGCGTCATCGCCTCCGCGAACCGTCAAAAATAAATAAATACATGAATAAATGTCAAGTGAGCCTACCTTAAGAGAGTCGTAGTTACTCCCGCCGTTTGGCCGCTCAAAGTGTCATCGGAAGCGGACCCACGCAAGTAAGTGTGCGCAAAGTGCGAGAGGTGGTGTTTTTACTCGCCGCGTCCGCCAGAGGGAGGCAATTCCCCGCCGCGGCGGCACCGGCAGCTTCCGAGCGTCTCCCCGAGCGCTCGGAAGTCCGTGCGGGGGGGAGATGAGAGCCGTGCGAGGTACCAGGTGGAGCCGGACGGCGCGGTGCTTCCAAGCAGCCGATCCGCTGGGCTTGGAGCTATTTTCGGCCACTTGGCGCGCGAGCACGGCCTCCCGGCGGTGCCGGGGGGTGGTGCGCGAGCGCGCCGGCCGCCGGAGGTCCCGCGGAGGAGCGTCGGAGCTCCGCGAGGCCGGGGAGCCTCTCGGTAATCACCCGGGGCCGGCGGAGCGTTATTCGGCCGCTCTGCGCGCGCGCGCACGGCCTCCCGGCGGTGCCGGGGGGTGGTGCGCGAGCGCGCCGGCCGCCGGAGGTCCCGCGGAGGAGCGTCGGAGCTCCGCGAGGCCGGGGAGCCTCTCGGTAATCACCCGGGGCCGGCGGAGCGTTATTCGGCCGCTCTGCGCGCGCGCGCACGGCCTCCCGGCGGTGCCGGGGGGTGGTGCGCGAGCGCGCCGGCCGCCGGAGGTCCCGCGGAGGAGCGTCGGAGCTCCGCGAGGCCGGGGAGCCTCTCGGTAATCACCCGGGGCCGGCGGAGCGTTATTCGGCCGCTCTGCGCGCGCGCGCACGGCCTCCCGGCGGTGCCGGGGGGTGGTGCGCGAGCGCGCCGGCCGCCGGAGGTCCCGCGGAGGAGCGTCGGAGCTCCGCGAGGCCGGGGAGCCTCTCGGTAATCACCCGGTGGCCGGCGGAGCGTTATTCGGCCGCTCTGCGCGCGCGCACGGCCTCCCGGCGGTGCCGGGGGGTGGTGCGCGAGCGCGCCGGCCGCCGGAGGTCCCGCGGAGGAGCGTCGGAGCTCCGCGAGGCCGGGGAGCCTCTCGGTAATCACCCGGGGCCGGCGGAGCGTTATTCGGCCGCTCTGCGCGCGCGCGCACGGCCTCCCGGCGGTGCCGGGGGGTGGTGCGCGAGCGCGCCGGCCGCCGGAGGTCCCGCGGAGGAGCGTCGGAGCTCCGCGAGGCCGGGGAGCCTCTCGGTAATCACCCGGGGCCGGCGGAGCGTTATTCGGCCGCTCTGCGCGCGCGCGCACGGCCTCCCGGCGGTGCCGGGGGGTGGTGCGCGAGCGCGCCGGCCGCCGGAGGTCCCGCGGAGGAGCGTCGGAGCTCCGCGAGGCCGGGGAGCCTCTCGGTAATCACCCGGGGCCGGCGGAGCGTTATTCGGCCGCTCTGCGCGCGCGCGCACGGCCTCCCGGCGGTGCCGGGGGGTGGTGCGCGAGCGCGCCGGCCGCCGGAGGTCCCGCGGAGGAGCGTCGGAGCTCCGCGAGGCCGGGGAGCCTCTCGGTAATCACCCGGGGCCGGCGGAGCGTTATTCGGCCGCTCTGCGCGCGCGCGCACGGCCTCCCGGCGGTGCCGGGGGGTGGTGCGCGAGCGCGCCGGCCGCCGGAGGTCCCGCGGAGGAGCGTCGGAGCTCCGCGAGGCCGGGGAGCCTCTCGGTAATCACCCGGGGCCGGCGGAGCGTTATTCGGCCGCTCTGCGCGCGCGCGCACGGCCTCCCGGCGGTGCCGGGGGGTGGTGCGCGAGCGCGCCGGCCGCCGGAGGTCCCGCGGAGGAGCGTCGGAGCTCCGCGAGGCCGGGGAGCCTCTCGGTAATCACCCGGGGCCGGCGGAGCGTTATTCGGCCGCTCTGCGCGCGCGCGCACGGCCTCCCGGCGGTGCCGGGGGGTGGTGCGCGAGCGCGCCGGCCGCCGGAGGTCCCGCGGAGGAGCGTCGGAGCTCCGCGAGGCCGGGGAGCCTCTCGGTAATCACCCGGGGCCGGCGGAGCGTTATTCGGCCGCTCTGCGCGCGCGCACGGCCTCCCGGCGCCTCCGCGAACCGCCAAAATAAATGTCAAGTGAGCCTACCTTAAGAGAGTCACAGTTACTCCCGCCGTTTACCCGCGCGGAGCGTCATCGCCTCCGCGAACCGTCAAAAATAAATAAATACATGAATGAATAAATGTCAAGTGAGCCTACCTTAAGAGAGTCACAGTTACTCCCGCCGTTTACCCGCGCGGAGCGTCATCGCCTCCGCGAACCGTCAAAAATAAATAAATACATGAATAAATAGTCAAGTGAGCCTACCTTAAGAGAGTCGTAGTTACTCCCGCCGTTCGGCCGCTTAAAGTGCCACGGGAGGCGTAGCAATGCGAGTGAGTGTGCGCCAAGTGCGAGAGGCGGTGTATTTACTCGCCGTGTCCGCGAGAGGGAGGTAACTCCCCGTTGCGACCTCCGGGAGAGCAACGGGCCGCCGAAAACGCTCAGCCGAGGTGCTGGAAGCCTCGGCCGGCTCGCAAAGCGAGGCGCGAGGCACCGGGAGAACCGGCTGGAGGTCCCTCGGAAGCTCAGCGGGCCGTGGAGAAAGCTTAGCCGGGGTGCTGGAAGCCTCGGCCGGCTCACAAAGCGAGGCGCGAGGCACCGGGAGAACCGGCTGCAGGTCCCCTGGAAGCTCAGCGGGCCGTGGAGAAAGCTTAGCCGGGGTGCTGGAAGCCTCGGCCGGCTCACAAAGCGAGGCGCGAGGCACCGGGAGAACCGGCTGGAGGTCCCTCGGAAGCTCAGCGGGCCGTGGAGAAAGCTTAGCCGGGGTGCCGGAAGCCTCGGCCGGCTTAAAATGTGAGGAGGAAACCGGCTGGACGTCTTCTGGAAGATCAGCGGGCCGTGGAAAATGCTAAGCCGAGGTGCTGGTTGTCGAATAAGGCTCCGCCATCTCGTAGAAGGTGCTAATAAAGTTCATATCCGCTCGGCTGGAGGTAATTGGCCAGCGGACCGGCCGGCGGGACCTCCGTGACCGCCTATCCGCCTGCCGGTGGCTGCTGGCCGGCGTGCATTCCGGGCCGCGACCGCTAACTTACGGGACCCTAAATGGCCCGCGGACCAGCTGGCGGGACCTCCGTGACAGCCTACCCGCCTGGCGGTGGCTGCTGGCCGGCGCGGATTCCGGGCCGCGACCGCTAACTTACGGGACCCTAATTGGCCCGCGGACCGGCTGGCGGGACCTCCGTGAAAGCCCATCCGCCTGCCGGTGCCTCCTGGCCGGCGTGGATTCCGGGCCGCAACCGCTAACTTACGGGACCATAAATGGCCCGCGGACCAGCTGGCGGGACCTCCGTGACCGCCTATCCGCCTGGCGGTGCCTCCTGGCCGGCCTGGATTCCGGGCCGCGACCGCTCACCTACGGGACCCTAAATGGCCCGCGGACCAGCCGGCGGGACCTCCGTGACAGCCTACCCGCCTCCCGGTGGCTGCTGGCCGGCGCGGATTCCGGGCCGCGACCGCTAACTTACGGGACCCCAATTGGCCCGCGGACCAGCCGGCGGGACCCCCGTGACCGCCTATCCGCCTTGGCCGGTTCCCCGGCCGGCCACGGATGGCGAGAATCCGGCCTCCTCGCCCGGAGCGCTCGTCGGCTTCGGCGAAAAATGCACTAAGTGCCAAACCCCATTCATTTACAACGGCGTGTCCGCCAGAGGGCGCACTTCCCCCCGCGGACCGGCCGGCGGGACCTCCGTGACCGCCTATCCGCCTGGCGGTGGCTGCGGGCCGGCGCGAATTCCGGGCCGCGACCGCTAACTTACGGGACCCCAATTGGCCCGCGGACCAGCCGGCGGGACCTCCGTGACCGCCTATCCGCCTGCGCTGGTTCCCCGGTCGGCGTGGATTCCGGACCGCGACCGCTAAATTACGGGACCCAAATTGGCCCGCGGACCAGCCGGCGGGACCTCCGTGACCGCCTATCCGCCTCCGCTGGTTCCCCGGTCGGCGTGGATTCCGGACCGCGACCGCTAAATTACGGGACCCAAAATGGCCCGCGGACCAGCCGGCGGGACCTCCGTGACCGCCTATCCGCCTCCGCTGGTTCCCCGGTCGGCGTGGATTCCGGACCGCGACCGCTAAATTACGGGACCCAAATTGGCCCGCGGACCAGCCGGCGGGACCTCCGTGACCGCCTATCCGCCTCCGCTGGTTCCCCGGTCGGCGTGGATTCCGGACCGCGACCGCTAAATTACGGGACCCAAAATGGCCCGCGGACCAGCCGGCGGGACCTCCGTGACCGCCTATCCGCCTCCGCTGGTTCCCCGGTCGGCGTGGATTCCGGACCGCGACCGCTAAATTACGGGACCCAAAATGGCCCGCGGACCAGCCGGCGGGACCTCCGTGACCGCCTATCCGCCTCCGCTGGTTCCCCGGTCGGCGTGGATTCCGGACCGCGACCGCTAAATTACGGGACCCAAATTGGCCCGCGGACCAGCCGGCGGGACCTCCGTGACCGCCTATCCGCCTCCGCTGGTTCCCCGGTCGGCGTGGATTCCGGACCGCGACCGCTAAATTACGGGACCCAAAATGGCCCGCGGACCAGCCGGCGGGACCTCCGTGACCGCCTATCCGCCTCCGCTGGTTCCCCGGTCGGCGTGGATTCCGGACCGCGACCGCTAAATTACGGGACCCAAAATGGCCCGCGGACCAGCCGGCGGGACCTCCGTGACCGCCTATCCGCCTCCGCTGGTTCCCCGGTCGGCGTGGATTCCGGACCGCGACCGCTAAATTACGGGACCCAAAATGGCCCGCGGACCAGCCGGCGGGACCTCCGTGACCGCCTATCCGCCTCCGCTGGTTCCCCGGTCGGCGTGGATTCCGGACCGCGACCGCTAAATTACGGGACCCAAATTGGCCCGCGGACCAGCCGGCGGGACCTCCGTGACCGCCTATCCGCCTCCGCTGGTTCCCCGGTCGGCGTGGATTCCGGACCGCGACCGCTAAATTACGGGACCCAAAATGGCCCGCGGACCAGCCGGCGGGACCTCCGTGACCGCCTATCCGCCTCCGCTGGTTCCCCGGTCGGCGTGGATTCCGGACCGCGACCGCTAAATTACGGGACCCAAAATGGCCCGCGGACCAGCCGGCGGGACCTCCGTGACCGCCTATCCGCCTCCGCTGGTTCCCCGGTCGGCCACAGATGACGAATATTCGGCCTCTCGCTCTGGAAGTCCTGCCGACTTAGCCGAAAATTTTCTAAGTGCCATCGGCTCTCGCTCGGAAAAGTGTCCGCCTCGTCTGGTTCCCCAGCTCGGCCTCAGAATTCGAAAATTCGGCCTCTCTGAGGTACCAGGGGTAGGCTTTATGTACTTGGTCCCCCCACTTAGTGTACTCATCACTTTACCCCCCTTTCGCAAAATATAGTCGGCACGTATGTGCAGAACTGTTTATTTTCATTTTAAAAATTTTCTAAGTGCCAGCGGAAGCTGTCACACGAACTGTCCGAGCTACCACGGTGCCCATCCCGGGCAGTGACGGCAAAAGGCCGATGTGTGTTTGATGGAAGTCTGAATAATTTCTAAGTGCCAACGGCTCAACCGCCGTAAAGTGTCCGCCTCGGCTGGTTCTCCCGGTCGGCCCGAACGAGCGAAAATTCGGCCTCTTCCCCTGGAGGTCCGGAACATTTTGGCGAATATTTTCAAAGTGCCAACGGCTGTTGCGCCGTAACGTGTCCGACCCGGCCGGTTCCTCCGGTCGGCCCGAACGAGCGAAAATTCGGCCTCTTCCCCTGGAGGTCCGGAACATTTTGGCGAATATTTTCAAAGTGCCAACGGCTGCTCCGCCGTAAAGTGTCCGACCCGGCTGGTTCCTCCGGTCGGCCCGAACGAGCGAAAATTCGGCCTCTTCCCCTGGAGGTCCGGACGACTTTGGCGAATATTTTCAAAGTGCCAACGGCTGTTGCGCCGTAACGTGTCCGACCCGGCTGGTTCCTCCGGTCGGCCCGAACGAGCGAAAATTCGGCCTCTTCCCCTGGAGGTCCGGAACATTTTGGCGAATATTTTCAAAGTGCCATCGGCTCTTCCGCCGTAAGGTGTCCGACTCGGCCGGTTCCTCCGGTCGGCCTGAACGAGCGAAAATTCGGCCTCTTCCCCTGGAGGTCCTGTCAAGTTTAACGAATATTTTCTAAGTGCCATCGGCTCTTCCGCCGTAAGGTGTCCGACTCGGCCGGTTCCTCCGGTCGGCCTGAACAAGCGAAAATTCGGCCTCTTCCCCTGGAGGTCCTGTCAAGTTTAACGAATATTTTCTAAGTGCCATCGGCTCTTCCGCCGTAAGGTGTCCGACTCGGCCGGTTCCTCCGGTCGGCCTGAACAAGCGAAAATTCGGCCTCTTCCCCTGGAGGTCCTGTCAAGTTTAACGAATATTTTCTAAGTGCGAACGGCTCTTCCGCCGTAAGGTGTCCGACCCGGCCGGTTCCTCCGGTCGGCCCGAACGAGCGAAAATTCGGCCTCTTCCCCTGGAGGTCCTGTCAAGTTTAACGAATATTTTCTAAGTGCCATCGGCTCTTCCGCCGTAAGGTGTCCGACTCGGCCGGTTCCTCCGGTCGGCCTGAACAAGCGAAAATTCGGCCTCTTCCCCTGGAGGTCCTGTCAAGTTTAACGAATATTTTCTAAGTGCCATCGGCTCTTCCGCCGTAAGGTGTCCGACTCGGCCGGTTCCCCTAGTCGGCCAAATAATGTGACAATTCGGCCTCTCGCTCTGGAAGTCCGGCCAACTTCTGCGAATATTTTCTAAGTGCCATCGGCTCTTCCGCCGTAATGTGTCCGACTCGGCCGGTTCCTCCGGTCGGCCTGAACGAGCGAAAATTCGGCCTCTTCCCCTGGAGGTCCTGTCAAGTTTAACGAATATTTTCTAAGTGCCATCGGCTCTTCCGCCGTAAGGTGTCCGTCTCGGCCGGTTCCTCCGGTCGGCCTGAACGAGCGAAAATTCGGCCTCTTCCCCTGGAGGTCCTGTCAAGTTTAACGAATATTTTCTAAGTGCCATCGGCTCTTCCGCCGTAAGGTGTCCGACTCGGCCGGTTCCTCCGGTCGGCCTGAACAAGCGAAAATTCGGCCTCTTCCCCTGGAGGTCCGTTCAAGTTTAACGAATATTTTCTAAGTGCCATCGGCTCTTCCGCCGTAAGGTGTCCGACTCGGCTGGTTGCCGATGTCGGCCAGAACAAGTGGAAACTCGGCCTCTTCCCCTGGAGGTCAGTTGAAGTTTAACGAATATTTTCAAAGTGCCAACGGCTGCTCCGCCGTAAAGCGTCCGACTCGGCTGGTTCCCGATGTCGGCCAGAACAAGTGAAAATTCGGCCTCTTCCCCTGGAGGTCCGTTCAAGATTAACGAATATTTTCTAAGTGCCAACGGCTGCTCCGCCGTAAAGCGTCCGACTCGGCTGGTTCCCGATGTCGGCCAGAACAAGTGAACATTCGGCCTCTTCCCCTGGAGGTCCGTTCAAGATTAACGAATATCTTCTAAGTGCCAACGGCTCTTGCGCCGAAAAGCGTCCGCCTCGGCTGGTTCCCGATGTCGGCCAGAACAAGTGAAAATTCGGCCTCTTCCCCTGGAGGTCCGTTCAAGATTAACTAATATTTTCTAAGTGCCAACGGCTCTTGCGCCGAAAAGCGTCCGCCTCGGCTGGTTCCCGCGGTCGGACACAAAATGTGTCAATTCGGCCTCTCTGAGGTACCAGGGGTGGGCTTTATGTACTTGGTCCCCCCACTTAGTGTACTCATCACTTTACCCCCCTTTCGCAAAATATAGTCGGCACGTATGTGCAGAACTGTTTATTTTCATTTTAAAAATTGTCTAAGTGCCAGCGGAAGCTGTCACACGAACTGTCCGAGCTACCACGGTGCCCATCCCGGGCAGTGACGGCAAAAGGCCGATGTGTGTTTGATGGAAGTCTGAATAATTTCTAAGTGCCAACGGCTCAACCGCCGTAAAGTGTCCGCCTCGGCCGGTTCTCCCGGTCGGCCCGAACGAGCGAAAATTCGGCCTCTTTCCCTGGAGGTCCGGAACATTTTGGCGAATATTTTCTAAGTGCTAACGGGTGCTCCGCCGTAAAGTGTCCGCCTCGGCTGGTTCCCCCGGTCGGCCAGAACAAGTGAAAATTCGGCCTCTTCCCCTGGAGGTCCGGAACATTTTGGCGAATATTTCCTAAGTGCCAACGGCTCAACCGCCGTAAAGTGTCCGCCTCGGCTGGTTCCTCCGGTCGGCCAGAACGAGTGAAAATTCGGCCACTTCCCCTGGAGGTCCGGAACATTTTGGCGAATATTTCCTAAGTGCCAACGGCTGCTCCGCCGTAAAGTGTCCGCCTCGGCCGGTTCCCCCGGTCGGCCAGAACAAGTGAAAATTCGGCCTCTTCCCCTGGAGGTCCGGAACATTTTGGCGAATATTTCCTAAGTGCCAACGGCTCAACCGCCGTAAAGTGTCCGCCTCGGCTGGTTCCTCCGGTCGGCCAGAACGAGCGAAAATTCGGCCTCTTCCCCTGGAGGTCCGGAACATTTTGGCGAATATTTCCTAAGTGCCAACGGCTGCTCCGCCGTAAAGTGTCCGCCTCGGCCGGTTCCCCCGGTCGGCCAGAACAAGTGAAAATCCGGCCTCTTCCCCTGGAAGTCCGGCCGAGTTAAGGCAAATATTTCCTAAGTGCCAACGGCTGTTCCGCCGTAAAGGGTCCGACTCGGCTGGTTCCCGATGTCGGCCAGAACAAGTGAAAAATCGGCCTCTTCCCCTGGAAGTCCGGCCGAGTTCGGCGAATATTTCCTAAGTGCCAACGGCTGTTCCGCCGTAAAGAGTCCGACTCGGCTGGTTCCCGATGTCGGCCAGAACAAGTGAAAATCCGGCCTCTTCCCCTGGAAGTCCGGCCGAGTTAAGGCAAATATTTCCTAAGTGCCAACGGCTGCTCAGCCTTAAAGTGTCCGACTCGGCTGGTTCCCGATGTCGGCCAGAACAAGTGAAAATCCGGCCTCTTCCCCTGGAAGTCCGGCCGAGTTAAGGCAAATATTTCCTAAGTGCCAACGGCTGCTCAGCCTTAAAGTGTCCGACTCGGCTGGTTCCCGATGTCGGCCAGAACAAGTGAAAATCCGGCCTCTTCCCCTGGAAGTCCGGCCGAGTTAAGGCAAATATTTCCTAAGTGCCAACGGCTGCTCCGCCGTAAAGTGTCCGCCTCGGCCGGTTCCCCCGGTCGGCCAGAACAAGTGAAAATCCGGCCTCTTCCCCTGGAAGTCCGGCCGAGTTAAGGCAAATATTTCCTAAGTGCCAACGGCTGTTCCGCCGTAAAGGGTCCGACTCGGCTGGTTCCCGATGTCGGCCAGAACAAGTGAAAAATCGGCCTCTTCCCCTGGAAGTCCGGCCGAGTTCGGCGAATATTTCCTAAGTGCCAACGGCTGTTCCGCCGTAAAGAGTCCGACTCGGCTGGTTCCCCCGGTCGGCCAGAACAAGTGAAAAATCGGCCTCTTCCCCTGGAAGTCCGGCCGAGTTAAGGCAAATATTTCCTAAGTGCCAACGGCTGTTCCGCCGTAAAGAGTCCGACTCGGCTGGTTCCCGATGTCGGCCAGAACAAGTGAAAATCCGGCCTCTTCCCCTGGAAGTCCGGCCGAGTTAAGGCAAATATTTCCTAAGTGCCAACGGCTGCTCAGCCTTAAAGTGTCCGACTCGGCTGGTTCCCGATGTCGGCCAGAACAAGTGAAAATCCGGCCTCTTCCCCTGGAAGTCCGGCCGAGTTAAGGCAAATATTTCCTAAGTGCCAACGGCTGCTCAGCCTTAAAGTGTCCGACTCGGCTGGTTCCCGATGTCGGCCAGAACAAGTGAAAATCCGGCCTCTTCCCCTGGAAGTCCGGCCGAGTTAAGGCAAATATTTCCTAAGTGCCAACGGCTGCTCCGCCGTAAAGTGTCCGCCTCGGCCGGTTCCCCCGGTCGGCCAGAACAAGTGAAAATCCGGCCTCTTCCCCTGGAAGTCCGGCCGAGTTAAGGCAAATATTTCCTAAGTGCCAACGGCTGTTCCGCCGTAAAGGGTCCGACTCGGCTGGTTCCCGATGTCGGCCAGAACAAGTGAAAAATCGGCCTCTTCCCCTGGAAGTCCGGCCGAGTTCGGCGAATATTTCCTAAGTGCCAACGGCTGTTCCGCCGTAAAGAGTCCGACTCGGCTGGTTCCCCCGGTCGGCCAGAACAAGTGAAAAATCGGCCTCTTCCCCTGGAAGTCCGGCCGAGTTAAGGCAAATATTTCCTAAGTGCCAACGGCTGTTCCGCCGTAAAGGGTCCGACTCGGCTGGTTCCCGATGTCGGCCAGAACAAGTGAAAATCCGGCCTCTTCCCCTGGAAGTCCGGCCGAGTTAAGGCAAATATTTCCTAAGTGCCAACGGCTGCTCAGCCTTAAAGTGTCCGACTCGGCTGGTTCCCGATGTCGGCCAGAACAAGTGAAAATCCGGCCTCTTCCCCTGGAAGTCCGGCCGAGTTAAGGCAAATATTTCCTAAGTGCCAACGGCTGCTCAGCCTTAAAGTGTCCGACTCGGCTGGTTCCCGATGTCGGCCAGAACAAGTGAAAATCCGGCCTCTTCCCCTGGAAGTCCGGCCGAGTTAAGGCAAATATTTCCTAAGTGCCAACGGCTGCTCCGCCGTAAAGTGTCCGCCTCGGCCGGTTCCCCCGGTCGGCCAGAACAAGTGAAAATCCGGCCTCTTCCCCTGGAAGTCCGGCCGAGTTAAGGCAAATATTTCCAAAGTGCCAACGGCTGTTCCGCCGTAAAGGGTCCGACTCGGCTGGTTCCCGATGTCGGCCAGAACAAGTGAAAAATCGGCCTCTTCCCCTGGAAGTCCGGCCGAGTTCGGCGAATATTTCCTAAGTGCCAACGGCTGTTCCGCCGTAAAGAGTCCGACTCGGCTGGTTCCCCCGGTCGGCCAGAACAAGTGAAAAATCGGCCTCTTCCCCTGGAAGTCCGGCCGAGTTAAGGCAAATATTTCCTAAGTGCCAACGGCTGTTCCGCCGTAAAGAGTCCGACTCGGCTGGTTCCCGATGTCGGCCAGAACAAGTGAAAATCCGGCCTCTTCCCCTGGAAGTCCGGCCGAGTTAAGGCAAATATTTCCTAAGTGCCAACGGCTGCTCAGCCTTAAAGGTCCCGACTCGGCTGGTTCCCGATGTCGGCCAGAACAAGTGACAATTCGGCCTCTTCCCCTGGAGGTCTTTTCAAGTTTAACGAATATTTTCTAAGTGCCAACGGCTGCTCCGCCTTAAAGCGTCCGACTCGGCTGGTTCCCGATGTCGGCCAGAACAAGTGAAAATTCGGCCTCTTCCCCTGGAGGTCTTTTCAAGTTTAACGAATATGTTCTAAGTGCCAACGGCTGCTCCGCCTTAAAGCGTCCGACTCGGCTGGTTCCCGATGTCGGCCAGAACAGGTGAAAATTCGGCCTCTTCCCCTGGAGGTCCGTTCAAGTTTGGGGAATATTTTCTAAGTGCCAACAGCTGCTCCGCCTTAAAGCGTCCGACTCGGCTGGTTCCCGATGTCGGGCAGAACAAGTGAAAATTCGGCCTCTTCCCCTGGAGGTCCGTTCAAGTTTGGCGAATATTTTCTAAGTGCCAACGGCTGCTCCGCCTTAAAGCGTCCGACTCGGCTGGTTCCCGATGTCGGGCAGAACAAGTGACAATTCGGCCTCTTCCCCTGGAAGTCCGGCCGAGTTTGGCGAATATTTTCTAAGTGCCAACGGCTGCTCCGCCGTAAAGAGTCCGACTCGGCTGGTTCCCGATGTCGGCCAGAAAAAGTGACAATTCGGCCTCTTCCCCTGGAGGTCCTTTGAAGTTTAGCGAATATTTTCTAAGTGCCAACGGCTCTTGCGCCGAAAAGCGTCCGCCTCGGCTGGTTCCCGCGGTCGGCCGTAATAGGCGAAAATTCGGCCTCTTCCCCTGGAGCGACCTCCAAATTTGGGCGAAATTTTTTCTAAGTGCCTAAAGGTACCAGGGGTTTGGGTACCAGGGGTGCATTACCAACTGGTCTTTTGTCAACCCATGTACTTTTTCTAGAGTACATGGGTTGGTCCCCCCACTTAGTGTACTCATCACTTTACCCCCCTTTCGCAAAATATAGTCAGAACGAGCATGGGGGACGCAATTGTTTTCCATGCAAATCAATTGGGCCTGGTCCGAGCGCTGGTAACGGCCGCCAGCAAGCGTCCCCTGCTCGGATAGCAGAACTGAAGAAGGCACGGCACTTCCAGAGAGAGAGAGAAAATTTTCTAAGTGCCACATTTCTCAAAAATTTTCAAAGTGCCACATTTCTCAAAAAATTTCTAAGTGCCACATTTCTCAAAAAATTTCTAAGTGCCACATCTCTCAAAAAATTTCAAAGTGCCACATCTCTCAAAAACTTTCAAAGTGCCACATCTCTGAAAAACTTTCTAAGTGCCACGGCACGGCTGTGAAATATTCAAAGTCCTACAGGCATTGGCAGAATGCGCGGACGGCCGTCTGCTCCCGGCGGCCGCCGCGAAGCTACTACCCCCTCCCGGGGACGGCTGTCTGCTCCCGGCAGCCGTCCTTACCCCCCTCCCCCGTTTGCACCGCCTGAAGTTAGACCCGCCTTGGTAGGGCCCCCACCGGCCCCGGCTCGCCGGCGTTGGGTGGACGGTTCCTGCCCACTTGCGGGTCCCGGTCGCTTGGCAACCGACCGGGGAGGACCAGCCGCCTCCTTAAACACAGGCTGGAAGGGAAATCCGGTCAAGCTACGGAGGACCGGCCGCCTCCTTAAACACAGGCCGGAAGGGAAATCCGATCAAGCTACGGAGGACCGGTCGCCTCCCTAAACACAGGCCGGGCAAAAATCTGCGAATGGGCCCGTCAAGGGTAGTGGGTCATCCAAGGTGGGAGGTACCGGCCGCCTCCCTAAACACAGGCCGGGCAAAAATCTGCGAATGGGCCCGTCAAGGGTAGTGGGTCATCCAAGGTGGGAGGTACCGGCCGCCTCCTTAAACACAGGCCGGGCAAAAATCTGCGAATGGCCCGTCAAGGGTAGAAGGTCATCCAAGGAGGGAGGTACCGGCCGCCTCCTTAAACACAGGCCGGGCAAAAATCTGCGAATGGCCCGTCAAGGGTTGTTGGTCATCCAAGGAGGGAGGTACCGGCCGCCTCCTTAAACACAGGCCGGGCAAAAATCTGCGAATGGCCCGTCAAGGGTTGTTGGTCATCCAAGGAGGGAGGTACCGGCCGCCTCCTTAAACACAGGCCGGGCAAAAATCTGCGAACGGCCCGTCAAGGGTTCTGTCTCATCCAAGAAAGGGGTACCGGCCGCCTCAGAGGCCGGAGCGAAGGGGGCGAAAGGCTGTCGATGGGGAAGGATCGGGGCCACGGCTAATCTAGCGATGCCCGCGTCGGGCGGTCACTCCGACGAATGAGCGGGGCCGAATCCGGCGCGAGGCGGCCTTCAGGCACGTGGTTCGAGACGACCTCACCCGGCTCTAGCCCGGAGGATCGGAGGCAACGGCCGTCTCCTTAAGCTAAGGCCGGACGAAAATCTGCGGATGCGGTCCATCCAAGGCAGACGGAGGTACCGGCCGCCTCGGTAAATAAAGCCCGGGCAAAAATCTGCGAACGGCCCGTCAAGGGTTCTGTCTCATCCAAGAAAGGGGTACCGGCCGCCTCAGAGGCCGGAGCGAAGGGGGCGAAAGGCTGTCGATGGGGAAGGATCGGGGCCACGGCTAATCTAGCGATGCCCGCGTCGGGCGGTCACTCCGACGAATGAGCGGGGCCGAATCCGGCGTAGGCGGCCTTCAGGCACGTGGTTCGAGACGACCTCACCCGGCTCTAGCCCGGAGCGAATATCATCTCCAAGGTGTGGAGGCAACGGCCGTCTCCTTAAGCTAAGGCCGGACGAAAATCTGCGGATGCGGTCCATCCAAGGCAGACGGAGGTACCGGCCGCCTCGGTAAATAAAGCCCGGGCAAAAATCTGCGAACGGCCCGTCAAGGGTTCTGTCTCATCCAAGAAAGGGGTACCGGCCGCCTCAGAGGCCGGAGCGAAGGGGGCGAAAGGCTGTCGATGGGGAAGGATCGGGGCCACGGCTAATCTAGCGATGCCCGCGTCGGGCGGTCACTCCGACGAATGAGCGGGGCCGAATCCGGCGTAGGCGGCCTTCAGGCACGTGGTTCGAGACGACCTCACCCGGCTCTAGCCCGGAGGATCGGAGGCAACGGCCGTCTCCTTAAGCTAAGGCCGGACGAAAATCTGCGGATGCGGTCCATCCAAGGCAGACGGAGGTACCGGCCGCCTCGGTAAACAGAGGCCGGGCAAAAATCTGCGAACGGTCCGTCAAGGATTCTGTCTCATCCAAGAAAGGGGGTACCGGCCGCCTTACTAACAGGCCGGAGCACAGGGGGCGAAAGGCTGTCGATGGGGAAGGATCGGGGCCACGGCTAATCTAGCGATGCCCGCGTCGGGCGGTCACTCCGACGAATGAGCGGGGCCGAATCCGGCGTAGGCGGCCTTCAGGCACGTGGTTCGAGACGACCTCACCCGGCTCTAGCCCGGAGGATCGGAGGCAACGGCCGTCTCCTTAAGCTAAGGCCGGACGAAAATCTGCGGATGCGGTCCATCCAAGGCAGACGGAGGTACCGGCCGCCTCGGTAAACAAAGCCCGGGCAAAAATCTGCGAACGGCCCGTCAAGGGTTCTGGCTCATCCAAGAAAGGGGTACCGGCCGCCTCAGAGGCCGGAGCGAAGGGGGCGAAAGGCTGTCGATGGGGAAGGATCGGGGCCACGGCTAATCTAGCGATGCCCGCGTCGGGCGGTCACTCCGACGAATGAGCGGGGCCGAATCCGGCGCGAGGCGGCCTTCAGGCACGTGGTTCGAGACGACCTCACCCGGCTCTAGCCCGGAGCGAATATCATCTCCAAGGTGTGGAGGCAACGGCCGTCTCCTTAAGCTAAGGCCGGACGAAAATCTGCGGATGCGGTCCATCCAAGGCAGACGGAGGTACCGGCCGCCTCGGTAAACAGAGGCCGGGCGAAAATCTGCGAATGGTCCGTTAAGGATTCTCTCTCATCCAAGGAAGGGGTACCGGCCGCCTCTATTAACAGGCCGGAGCACAAGGGGGCGAAAGGCTGTCGATGGGGAAGGATCGGGGCCACGGCTAATCTAGCGATGCCCGCGTCGGGCGGTCACTCCGACGAATGAGCGGGGCCGAATCCGGCGCGAGGCGGCCTTCAGGCACGTGGTTCGAGACGACCTCACCCGGCTCTAGCCCGGAGCGAATATCATCTCCAAGGTGTGGAGGCAACGGCCGTCTCCTTAAGCTAAGGCCGGACGAAAATCTGCGGATGCGGTCCATCCAAGGCAGACGGAGGTACCGGCCGCCTCGGTAAACAGAGGCCGGGCGAAAATCTGCGAATGGTCCGTTAAGGATTCTCTCTCATCCAAGGAAGGGGTACCGGCCGCCTCTATTAACAGGCCGGAGCACAAGGGGGCGAAAGGCTGTCGATGGGGAAGGATCGGGGCCACGGCTAATCTAGCGATGCCCGCGTCGGGCG